>NC_058520.1:337393851-337694768 GCF_904849725.1 Hordeum vulgare subsp. vulgare | reverse complement strand
AAACGAGAGGATCTCAATCATGAAGATCATGGTTCTTAATATGCACAAGTGTGGAAAGGTGGTAGCATTGTCCCTTCTCTCTTTTTCTCTCATTTTTTTGGATGGGCTCTTTGGCCTCTCTTTTTTTGGTGGGAATCTTTGGCCTCTTTTATTTCCTCACATGGGACAATGCTCCATCAATGATGATCATCAAACTTACAACTCAAAACATAGAGCAATGATGACTCTATATGGAATGCCTTCGGTAGTGTACCGTGACACTGATCTAGCATGGCATAGACATTAATGGAAACATCATGCTAGCTATCTTACGACCATGCAATGGCAATGTAGACGTGGTGGCACATGTAATGGTGGTAATAGCATGGCAATATATCTCGGAATGACTTTGAAGAAGCCATAGTAGGTAGGTATGGTGGCTGTTTTGAGGGAGGCTAATGGTGGGTTTTGTGCACCGGCGAAAGTTGCACGGCACTAAGAAGATAGTGATGGTGGAAGGTGAAAGTGCATCTAAACCATGGAATCAACATTAGTCATGAAGAACTCATATACTTGTTGCAAAAGTTTTATTAGTAATCGCAACAAAGCATTCAACGCATACTCCTAGGGGAAGGGTTGGTAGGTATAAACCATCGCGCGATCCCGACCGCCACACAAAGGATGACAATCAATAGACTAATCATGCTCAGACTTCATCACATAGCGGTTCACCATACGTGCATGCTACGGGAATCACTAACTTCAACACAAGTATTTCTAGATCCACAACACCTTACTAATATAACTTCAATATTACCATAACCACAACTCAAAACTAGTTGAGATGAATCAAACTTCTCTAACTATTCAATGCACATGAAGGTGGAAGTTTTCGTATCCCTTTGGATGACTACCCCTTTTGAGACTACTTTCAAAGCATAGATCAACTACCAAGCCACGCACCGCCGTGCTCTAAAAGATATAAGTGATGCACATAGAGCAAAATCAACTAGCTCCAAAAGATATAAGTGAAGCACATGTGAGGTGAACTGTCTAACCAAAGGATATATGTGAAGCTCGACAAAATCACGGTGAGTGCATGTCTCTCTCTCTAGGTGTGCAGCAAGGATGATTGTGACACAACAAAAATAAAAGACTCCTCCGATACAAGACGCTCCAAGGAAAACACATAACATGTGGTGAATAAAAATATAGCCCCAAGTAACGTTACCAATGGATTGAAGACGAAAGAGGGGATGCCTTCCCGGGCATCCCCAATCTTAGGCTTTTACGGCATCCTTGAATCATCTTGGGGTGCCTTGGGCATCCCCTAGCTTGAGCTCTTGCCACTCTTTATCGTTTTGTCCATAAGAACTTCACCCAAAACTTGAAAACTTCACAACACGAAACTTAAACAGAAACTCGTGATAACATTAGTATAAGAAAGCAAACCACCACTTCCTCAGGTACTGTAGCAAACTTAAATTCTACTTATGTTGATGTTGGATTACTTTATTTCTATCTTCCATGGCTAGTACCCCCCCCCCCCGATACTATCCATAGTTTCATCAAAATAAGCAAGCAACACAACAAAAACAGAATCTGTTAACAGCAGACCAGTCTGTAGCAATCTGTATACTTTGTATACTTCTGGTACTTCAAAAATTCTGAAAACTTACGACAGTGTGACGAATTTGCGTAGCAATCAGCAGCAAAAAGAATCAACTCAAAAGCTCTTACAGAAAAGAATGAAAATTCATTTCGTGAGCAGAAAGTTTCTGTCTTTTCCAGCATGACCAAACGATCATCCCCAAGACTAATCATAACGGTTTTGCTTGGCACAAACACAAAAACAAACACAAAAAACACAATCATAACAGAATTATGAAAGTGTGGAAAACACAAAACAGAAAGAAAAAGGATAGATTTGTTGGGTTTCCTCCCAACAAGCGCTATTGTTTAACGCCCTTAGCTAGGCAAAAGGTGATGGAATCACGTATAGTCATCCTTGGTGCTCAAACCATAAGTAGCCCTCATCATAGATTCATAAGGCAATCTAGTTTTCTTTCTAGGAAAATGCTCCATGCCCTTCTTTAAGGGAAATTGAAATCTAATATTCCCTTCCTTTATATCGATGATAGCACCAATAGTCCTTAGGTAAGGTCTGCCAAGAATAATGGGACATGAAGGACTGCAATCTATGTCAAGTACAATGAAATCCACGGATACATAGTTCTTATTTGCAACAATAAGAACATCATCGATCCTTCCCATGGGTTTCTTGACAGTAGAATCCGCAAGATGCAAATTAAGAGAACACTCTTCAATCTCATGAAAACCAAGAATATCACATAAAGACTTTGGAATCGCGGAAACACTAGCACCCAAATCACACAAAGCATTGCATTCATAGTTTTTTATCTTGATTTCCCACTCATCATGAAGTTTTCTAGGTATAGAGACTTCTAGTTCGAGCTTCTCTTCAAGAGATTTCATCATAGAATCTACGATATGCGCGGTAAAGGCTTTGCTTTGGCTATAAGCATGTGGAGAGTTTGCAATGGATTGCATCAAAGAAATGCATTCAAACAAGGAGCAACTATCATAATTGAATTCCTTGAAATCCAAAGTGGGAGTTTCATTACTACCCAAAATTTTCATTTCTTCTACTCCACTCTCCACACCTTTATCATCAAGATAGGTGGACTCCGAATCATTGGGGCATTTTTCAACCAAAGTGGATTCATATCCAGCCCCTTCATCAATAGGTTTGACATGCGAAAACAAAGATTCAAGAGGAGTCGCACCAAGCACTTTAAGATCTTCGTGATTTGCATCACTAGAATGCACCCTTTTAAATCATTCATGTCTAGCGCGAATTTGGGCGGTTCTTTCTTTGCTCTCATTCATGGAGACACACATAGCTTTCAAAGTTTCATCCAAGTTGACCTTGGGAGGAGCACATCTAACTTTCAAAGCATAAATATCACAAGACATCCTATCAACGCTCTTAGCCAAAACGTCAATTTTGAGTAGTTTTTCCTCTATGGAGGCATTGAAAATCTTTTGAGAGTTGATGAACTCTTTCATATTACTCTCTAAATCAGAGGGTAATTTGTTGTGATTTCCATAAGTGTTGTTGTAGGAATTTCCATACTTGTTAGGCGAGTTACTAGGAAAAGGCCTAGGAACATAGTTTCCTCTAAAAGCATTGTTGTTGCCAAAATTATTCCTAGCAACAAAATTAACGTCCAAACTAGCGTTGCTACTCTCAATCAAGGAATATAGTGGCATGTCATTATGATCTAAAGGAGCATTTCTACTAGCAACCAAATACATCAACTCGTCCATCTTAGCACTAAGTGACTTAATTTCTTCTATAGCGTGTACCTTTTTGCTAGCAGGTGACCTTTCAGTGTGCCACTGAGAGTAGTTGGTCATGATATTGTCTAGGAGTTTTGTAGCGTCTCCTAACGTGATTTCCATGAACGTTCCACCCGAGGCGGAAACCAAGATATTGTGAGAAGCGAAATTCAAACCAGCATAAAAGATTTGTATAATCATCCACAAACTCAAGCCATGAGCGGGACAATTTCTAATCATTAACTTCATCCTCTCCCAAGATTGTGCAACGTGTTCATGATCAAGTTGCTTCAAATTCATGATATCGTTACGTAAGGAAATAATCTTAGCCAGCGGAAAATACTTGGATATGTAATCATCTTTGCACTTATCCCAAGAATCGATACTATTTTTAGGCAAAGAAGAAAACCAAGTTTTTGCGTGATCTCGCAACGAGAAAAGAAAAAAGCTTCAACTTAATCACGTCACTATCCACATCTCTTTTATTTTGCATATCGCAAAGCTGATGAAGGTATTGAGATGGGATGCGGCATCTTCACTAGGAAGGCCAGAGAATTGCTCTTTCATAACAAGATTCAGCAAAGCTGCGTTGATTTATACGATTCCGCACTAGTGGCGGGAGCAATCGGAGTACTAATAAAATCATTATTATTGGTACTCGAGAAGTCGCAAAGTTTGGTGTTTTCAGCCATGATGACTTCAACAAACAAACAAGCACACAAGCAAGCAAGAAAACCGGCAAAGGAAAACGGCAAAAAGGCAAAAGAAAACGGCAAAGGAGAAAGGCAAAAGAAAACGGCAAAGGAGAAAGGCAAATGAAAACGGCAAAGGAGAAAGTCAAATGAAAACGGCAAATGTGAAGTGGGGGAGAGGAAAACGAGAGGCAACTGGCAAAAAAGTACATGCAAGAGATGAGTTTGTGAGACCTACTTGGATAGATCCCTCCTTCCCCGGCAACGGCGCCAGAAATACTTCTCCTACTGCAACAAAAGACCTTCCGACGGCGCCAGAAACAAGCGTGCTGACGGGAGACTATTCTTGTCTTGATACTCCTCAGGAACGGCACCAGGAATCCTTCTGCTACGGCTACGCCTTTAGGGACTTCCTAGGAAAATATGCAAAGGATTCCCTCGTGGCCTTGGAGCCTTGCGTTGGTGTTCCCTCGAAGCGGAAAGGGTGATGTAGCACAGTGGCAATAAGTATTGCCCCCCGCGTGCAACTCCCACGTCGCGCATTCAAGGGCGCACAACGGAAACATGGCAGCCGAAGCAAAAGCCCAACAAACACCTCGAATCTTGGTCGTGCGAGCTCGTGCACTGTTTGGGCCTAGCCCACCAACGCCTCACATGGGTGTATGGCCTAGGACCGAGGGCTCCTGACGTTGCGCTAAAGAATGGGCCTTTAGCGCCCATGACTTGTGCACAGATAGTAGTAGCCATGCCCGCGGCAGGCCCTGCCTGAGACGACGGGAAACATAAGTGAAGCCCTCAGAAGTCACTTAGGGTGACAAGAAGACACTACCCCCGGCAAGCCCCTTTTTGCTGGGGGAGGCCAGCGAAGGCCTGACAAGAATCGGAGCGGGGCCTATCAGAGCCCCCGGCAAGACAACAACCTGGCAAGAGCACTTTCCGAAGTTCTGCACCATTACCATGAAGGTACCCGAAGCCTCAAGCCAGAAAACTAAAGGCGTCGACCCCAGCAAGACCGTATTTTCCGGGGGAAGGCAGCAAAGCCCCGGGAAGATCCTTGCCGGGAGAGCTGCCAAAAGTACACCTCGTCCCCGGCAGGGCCCCAGCGCGCCTTTGTGCCAGCGCAATGCTACTACAACAAAAGACCTTCCAACGGTGCCAGAAACAAGCGTGCTGGCGGGAGACTATTCTTGTCTTGATACTCCTCAGCAACGGCACCAGGAATCCTTCTGCTACGGCTACGCCTTTAGGGAATTCCTAGGAAAATATGCAAAGGATTCCCCCGTGGCCTTGGAGCCTTGCGTTGGTGCTCCCTCGAAGCGGAAAGGGTGATGTAGCACAGCGGTGGTAAGTATTTCCCTCATTTTTGAGAACCAAGGTATCGATCCAGTGAAGGAATATCACAAGTACCTGCACAAACACAAAGAGCTTGCTCCCAACGGTATGAAGGGGTTGTCAATCCCTTATAGATTGTTTGCCAAGTGAGAACTGAAAGCAAGAAAGAAACAAAGCAAAGTAAAAGCGAAAGTAGAAATGTTAGGTGCGAATAGACCCGGGGGTCGTAGTGTTCACTAGTGGCTTCTCTCATGAAAGCAAGTAGACGGTGGGTGAACGAATTACTGTCGAGCAATTGATTGAACCACGCCAAGTCGTGACGTTATCTATGGCAATGATTATATCTATAGGCATCACGTCCAAAACAAGTAGACCGATACTTTCTGCATCTACTACTATTACTCCACACGTCGACCGCTATCCAGCATGCATCTAGTGTATTAAGTTCATGAGAACAGAGTAACGCCTTAAGCAAGATGACATGATGTAGATGGACAATCTCATATCTACGATAAAATCCCATCTTGTTACCCTTGATGGCAACAACACGATGCGTGCCTTGCTGCCCCTTCTGTCACTGGGAAAGGTCACCACACAGTATGAACCCAAAACCAAGCACTTCTCCCATTGCAAGAATCATAGATCTAGTTGGCCAAACAAAACCCAAGACTCGGAGAGACTTACAAGGATATCAAATCATGCATATAAGAAATCAGCAAAGACTCAAATATATATCATAGACAATCTGATCACAAATCCACAATTCATCGGATCTCGACAAACACACCGCCAAAGAGGATTACATCGGATAGATCTCCATGAAGATCATGGAGAACTTTGTATTGAAGATCCAAGAGAGAGAAGAAGCCATCTAGCTACTAACTACGGACCCGTAGGTCTGAGGTGAACTACTCACGAGTCATTGGAGGGGCGATGATGTTGATGAAGAAGACCTCCAACTCCAAAGTCCCCTCCGGCACGGCACCGGGAAGGGTCTCCAGATGAGATCTCGCGGAAACGGAAGCTTGCGGCGGCGGAAAAGTGTTTTCGTGGATGCCCTGATTTTTTCTGGATTTTTAGGGAATTTATAGGCCAAAGACCTAGGGCAGGGGGGCACCAGGGGGCCACAAGCTTGGTTGCCGCGACCTCTCGCCTGGCCGCGGCAACAGGGCTTGTGGGCCCCCTATGGGCCCACTTGCTTGGCCCCCAAGCCTCCCGATCTTCTTCCGTTCTGGAAAAATTCATTTCGGGAATTTTAATCCGTTTGGACTCTGTTCCAAAACCAGATCTGAAAAGAGTCAAAAACACAGAAAAAACAGGAACTGACACTTGGCATTGAGTTAATAAGTTAGTCCCAAAAAAGATATAAAAGGTAAACAAAACATCCAAAGTTGACAAGATAACAGCGTGAAACCATCAAAAATCATAGATACGTTTGAGATGTATCACGTAACAGCCACCTCCCCTGGCCACTCAATACGTGTCATCCGCATGACACACTCCGAACAACCGTCGGTCACCAACACGTATAACTCAACTATACTAAAACATCATCGAACCTTAAGTGTGCAGACCCTGCGGGTTCGAGAACTATGTAGACATGACCAGAGACACTCCTCGGTCAATATCCAATAGCGGGACCTGGATGCCCATATTGGATCCTACATATTCGACGAAGATCTTATCGGTTGAACCTTTGTGCCAAGGATTCATATAATCCCGTATAACATTCTCTTTGTCCTTCGGTATGTTACTTGCCTGAGATTTGATCATCGGTATCCCTATACCTATTTCAATCTCGTTACCGGCAAGTCTCTTTACTCGTTCCGTAATACAAGATCCCGTGACTCACACTTGAGTCAAATTGCATGCAAGCCTTGTGTGTGATGTTGTATTACCGAGTGGGCCCCGAGATACCTCTTCGTCAGAGGGAGTGACAAATCCCAGTCTTGATCCATGCTAACTCAACGGGCACCTTCGGAGTTACCTGTAGAGTACCTTTATAGTCACCCAGTAACGTTGTGACGTTTGATACACACAAGGTATTCCTCCGGTGTCAGTGAGTTACATGATCTCATGGTCATAGGAATGAATACTTGACACGCAGAAAACAATAGCAACAAAATGACAGGATCACATGCTACGTTTATAATTTCGGTCTTGTCCATCACATGATTCTCCTAATGATGTGATCCCGTTATCAAGTGACAACACTTGTCTATGGTCAGGAAACATTGACCATCTTTGATCAACGAGCTAGTCAACTAGAGGCTTACTAGGGACAGTGTTTTGTCTATGTATCCACACATGTATTTGTGTTTCCAATCAATACAATTATAGCATGGGTAATAAACGATTATCATGAACAAATAAATATAATAATAACTAATTTATTATTGCCTCTAGGGCATATTTCCTACAAAATGATCGTTCCCCGACCTCTCGGTCTGCTCTTGGTGCATTCGTCTCCCCCGCCGACCCAGAAGGGATCCGAGGTCCCATAGGTGTTCGTTCCCCACAACACCTCCTGTCTACCTCCGAAGCTTCCAGGTCTTATTCATGTCCAGGAAAAATCATTAAAAAGTTTCTTTGCATTTGGACTTCCTTTGGTACCGATTTCCTGAGCCAAAAACACGGAAAAACAACAACTAGTACTAGGCACTATGTTAACAGGTTAATTCCCAAAACTGATATAAAATAGTATATAAATGCATATAAAGTATCCAAGATTGATAATATGATAGCATGGAACAATAAAAAATTATAAATACGTTGGAGACGTATTGATACATCCCTTTTGCATCATGATTTCTGTGGGGACCCCGACTTACTAGTCGAGAATCGCCGTGCTCAGTGATCCCAGAGATCAATGCTCACCGAACACAGATACTGAATAAAGAGCCTTACATCCAAGTACCGATTATTACAACACATGACCTGAAGGGTCAAGTTCACAAGACAGGGCCTAAGGCCAAATCACATGAATAAACTAATAGCGGAAAACATAGGGGCTAAGCACGTGCCCATGCCATCAAGCCTACACCGATAGGCATTCCGATTCGGAAGCGTCCTAGTTCGCAAGGGTGTCTCCGAAGACGTAATCATATCCAAACTCCGGTCCTTCCATGTCTGGTCAATAACATAACCAGTGGCAACCCATGAGTACTTTGAATGTACTCGCAAACATCCCCTGATAAAATCAACGAAAGTGAAGGATAACAATATCATGCATTTCTAGTGTAACTCATCTGGGTGGAATGATCATGAATATGCATCAAGTTAAAGAATTACGCTTGAAGAACAGGTTAAAAATATCATTATATCTGCCGAGGGCTGAACCATCCGGGTTCACCCTATATGCCAAGTCACCAAACCTGGTCATATCATTGCTATCATAGCAACACCTTTCTCATCACCACACACACACACACACTCACGCACACTTGGTTTATGCGGAAATGTCAGGACGTAGTTTAAGAAGGATTACCCAACTGTCCTTGACCGTGGACACGGCTATTCGAATAGTTTACACTCTGTAGAGGTAGTACGCTGGACCCACGAGATCCGGGAAACTTCCGTGTCATCCACGACTCGCGGTATATCACATACCCGAGGTAAGTACCCGATCAATGCCTTTCCCCTGACGATACTAGACAAGAGGTCCACTCGATTGGTACCAAGCCCACATGTTGTATGTCTTACGAGCACCAACTGTGTACAGTACCAACCATGTGGGGACCAACGGTGTGACCGGAACTCATAAAAATGGCATAATCGTCCTACCCGGCACGATCCCATCACGAGAGTGACCACACATCACTCCCGCCACTAGTAAAGTGGCTCTTTGCTAGCACCGACAAGAGTAATTAACATAGACCCATCCCATAAGGGGTAACGTGGTCGTACTGGTAAGGTTGGGACGGTCGACACATCATAAATCTAATCCCATTTCCGAAACCTTACTCACACAAATACCGGGTGCATCACTTCACCAAAAGTGACCACCTATCTCATCATCAATGTTGGGGATATTGCTTATTAAGTGACCCGCCCAAGATGGGTCGGGTTACTAGTAAGGCGATTCATCCTTTGGGCTACTTGGGCTTCAGCCTGGGCGGTTCAAGGCCACGGGACGGTTATGATTTATGGAAGGTCTCTGGGTTTTGAAGGACGGCGACTTAGAGACTACGGTGGTCACGATTTGTAAGGAGGAAGGGACTCTTGTAAACCCTAAAGCCTCGACCTATATATAAAGGCGAGTCTGAAGGAGGAGAGGAGGTTAGAAAATCATCGAGTGCTAGGTTAGGCGAGTTACGCCTCCCTTGTAATCGAATCCACATCAATCCACACAAAGCAGGACGTAGGCTATTACCTCCTCTAGAGGGGCCGAACCTGGGTAAACCGCCGTGTTCCTCCCGTTTAACCCCTTTGAGTCGCCACCAAGGTGTGATGGCTCCCGTACTAAGTCCTTTCACGAGGACATCTGCCGTGACAAAACCACGACAGTTGGCGCCCACCGTGGGGCCTACGCACGGTGGAGTTGAGTTCTCAAAGGGAGCCCTACCAGGGTTTGGGAGCTATGCGACGGCGCTCATGACTCGGAGCCGCCGCGGGATAACCTACATCGACAACCAACGTGGGGACCTGAAGCGAATTCTCTCGAATCAGGCTACAGGGTCCCCTTCGGCAAGATCAACGTCTTCATCGGCATGATCGGATCATCCGTTCCTGAGCCGGACATCTCCACCGACATCGTCGAGCCGGCCAGGTACGTCCGCCCAGTCATAACACAGAATCTGACTCCCCGGTCTTTGTGGGGTTCACGCAGGGGTCGGAGGAGCCAGAACACGTGGCGGCTCAGGAGGTTACCCCGGTCAACTCTGACGATGAGTCATCCATGGGCGATTCGGATTCCATCCAGTCCCTCCACGGGGACGGCCTCGGAGGCTTGTCACTTGCCATGGATCCGGAAATCCTTGATCGAATCCGCCGCTAGATCGCCATCTACATGGCCGGGGCAACTCAACCCGCACAGAACCCCACCGGAGGCGATGGGACCGGCGGGACATCCAGAAGTGTGTCCGCAGTCCTGGTGGATTTAGCGGCGGAAATCACGAGACTAATGTCAACTCCCCTCACGCCAGAGAACCAAGAGGAGATAAACGCAGAGTTAGCAAAGCTGAGAGAGGCGGTGGCAAAGGCCCATCAGGAAGCTGAGATGGAGTCCGCCAGGATTGAGACTCGACAAGCCCAAATCACGGCCGAAAGAATGCGATTGAACACCGACAACTGGCGGCTCGAAAGAAAGCAGCGCGCGTCCGACGCCGTCCATCAGCGGAGACACCAGGGTCGCCTACCCCATAACCTCAACCCGACCAGCCTGTTCGACACTCCTCGAACCCCCGGGATGGGAGCCGCCCCAGCAGGAGGGCCGGGCCGCCCGCCTAACCCGCCGGTTCAGCCGGCTGAGGGTCAAATTCCTCGTTTCCGGACCCCTCAAGGCCACTTCTCCAACCCGATGGATAACGTGCTTGCCGCAACTCGCCATTTGGAGTCTCTTCCGATTCACGGCAACACCCCAGCTGAGATTGAAGCAAGGAACGCCATCGAGATGTTGAAAACGGCGGTGGTTCAAAACGCACAGTTCTCACACAGCCTTGAGAGATTACACTCCACCCCTCAGGCGAGCTACACCAGGAGTAGGCCGGAGGATCAGCCAGCCGTAAACAGTGGCCCGCGACACTTCCCGCAGGACAACCCGCCCGAACGGAACCCGCCAGGCAGAGATCTCCCCAACATTCAAGATGCCCAGGCCCCCCTCGCAGGGACCGGAGGGCGAGTTGGGGTACCGTGCTTGTCCCTAGCCCTTCGGAATGAAAGAATGCCCAAGGATTTCAAAGGACCAAGAAAGGTGCCTAATTGCACACCAGATCTCGAACCAACATCATGGATCCAGGGCTATGAGATTGCCATGGACATGCTCGACGTAAATGAGGCGGTTTGCGCCAGATATTTCACCATGATGCTCGAGGGATGGGCGCGCACTTGGCTGAAAAACTTACCTCCCAATTCTATCCAGTCCTGGGCCGAGCTGAAAGAGCGTTTCATCAAAAACTTCCGGGGAACCTGTAAACGACCGATGACGATCGTCGACTTACAACACTGCATACAACGCCCGGATGAGTCGGCGCACCATTGGTCACGGCGGGTCGCAGAAATTATCCATTCATCAGATGGTATCACGGCAGCGCAAGCTGTGCTTATCCTCGAGCACAACTGCCACTATGAACCGTTGGTCCAGAAATTGGGGCGACTCAAACGGAAAGTTCAGGACATGGGCGAACTGATGGACACCCTCACTAGGTATGCCGAGGCCGATGATACCAAGGATCCCGGCGAGGATGGTAAGGGTAACTCGCCCAAAAAGGGCGATTCGACCAAAAATCACACCCGTTTCCAAGGCCGCAACCGTCACAATCAGGGGACCAACGGCAAGCGTAGGCCACAAGAGGAGCCCTCGGATTTGGTTGCCAACACCAATGCCAATGACGGCAAAAAGAAGAATCGAGGATTCAGTGGGAAAAGGCCGCGTAATTATGAAGAGCTACTCAAAGGCCCTTGCCCGCACCACGCCACGGCCGATGGCCCGGCGGGCCACTCTTGGGAGAACTGTTTCGTGATACGAGAATTTCGGGCTGAGGCAATAAAGAAGAGCCAAAACAAAGATCCGAACCGTCGCCAGGACCAACTCGCCAAACCCAACCAAAGGCAGAACCCCTTCGGCGGTTTTCCCGAACAGGGGGCTCAGGGAGGCCCGCAACCAGGCGGCGGCCAGTACCCGGTGCACCACCAGCGGCGGTACAACCCGCCGGGAGTTTTCCAGCAGCCACCCCCACAGGGGGCTCGACAGGACCAGGATGACAACGGGGGCTTCCGCAACAATCCCAAACAGCTAAGTAATGGGTAGTACCACGTTTTCACCACTAATGCTTGCAGGCGTGATAAAAAGGTAAATCACCGGGCGTACAACGTAACTGAGCCGGCGATTCCCAGATATCTCCACTGGTCCGAGCAGACCATAACATGGAGTAGAGAGGATCACCCGCCAAGAATAGATAACCCGGGTGACCTGGCATTAGTCGTGGCTCCCCAAGTGGGGGGTTACACCTTGTCAAAGGTATTAATGGATGGTGGTAGCAGCATTAATATCCTATACTTCGACACCTTCCGGAGGATGAATCTATTGGAGAAAGACTTGATGCCTTCAACCATGGTTTTCCACGGCATTGGCCCGGGCAAGTCGGCTTATCCCATAAGCCGGGTCAGGCTCTCAGTAGCGTTTGGAACTGCGCAGAATTACAGGTCGGAGTCCCTAATCTTCGAGGTGGTCAAACTGAAAAGCCTGTACCACGCGCTGTTTGGGCGACCGGCTTACGCCCGCTTCATGGCCCGCCCGTGCTACATCTACCTCAAACTAAAAATGCCTGGTCCTAAAGGACCCATCACGATTAATGGAGATATAAGAATCGCAAAGGAGTGCAAGGAAGGGGACGCGGCTTATGCGGAGGTCGCATGTGCGGCGGAAGAGCTCAAACATCATCGGGCCAATGTTGACCCGGCAGACATGTCACCAGTCAAGAAGCCGACTACAGATTCTGAGTCGCCCCTAAAATTCAAACCGACGGATGATACTAAGACAATCGATTTCGTTCCTGGCGATTCATCCAAGCAGTTCACCATTGGGACGGGTCTGGACCCCAAATAGGAAAGCGCGCTCATCGAATTCATCCGTGAGAATCGGGACATCTTCGCATGGAAGCCCTTTGACATGCCGGGTGTACCGAGAGAAATCGTTGAGCACCATCTTAATATTGACCCAAAATGCAAACCGGTCCAACAGTACCTTCGCAGATTTAGCGAGGAGCGACGGAAGGCGATTGGAGAAGAAGTCGCCCGTCTTTTAGCCGTCGGGTTCATCGTGGAAGTCTTTCACCCCAAATGGCTGGCTAACCCGGTGTTAGTACTCAAGAAGAATGGCACTTTCCGTATGTGTATTGACTATACGGACCTCAACAGAGCTTGTCCCAAAGATCCTTTCGCTCTTCCCCGCATCGACCAAATCATTGACTCGGTGGCGGGATGCGAACGATTGTGCTTTTTGGACGCCTATTCAGGTTATCATCAGATCAAAATGGCCGTGGAAGATCAGGAGAAGACGGCCTTCATAACCCCCTTCGGGGCCTTTTGCTATGTGTCCATGCCGTTCGGACTCAAGAGCACAGGGGCGACTTATCAACACTGCATCCAAAATTGTCTTCATAACCAAATTGGCCGCAACGTCCATGCTTATGTTGACGACATTGTGATCAAGACCCGCCGGGGGAGACACTTTTGGAAGACCTTAAGGAAACCTTTGATAATTTACGGGTATATCAGATGAAGCTAAATCCTACCAAGTGCATTTTTGGTGTACCTGTAGGAAAACTACTGGGTTTCTTCGTATCAGAGCGCGGCATCGAGGCTAACCCGGACAAAATTGAAGCGGTTACCTCTCTCGGGAAGCCGACGAATGTTAATCAAGTTCAGCGACTGGCGGGCCGCATTGCGGCTCTAAGTCGTTTCGTGAGCCGCCTTGGGGAAAAGGCGATTCCTCTTTATCAATTGTTGAGAAAATCCGACCGATTCGTATGGACAGAGGAGGCAGATGAGGCGCTTCAGGCCTTGAAGCATCAATTAGTTAACCCGCCGGTCCTGGCAGCCCCCACCGAAAAGGAGCCTATGCTCCTGTATATCACGGCAAATTCCAAGGCGGTCAGCGTGGCTGTGGTCGTCGAAAGAAAGGAGGAAGGAAATGAATACCCGGTGCAACGTCGGGTATACTTTATTAGTGAGGTGTTAACTCTTTCCAAACAGCGATACCCGCATTGGCAGAAACTGGTCTATGGGGTGTTCATGGCGAGTCGAAAGCTTAAACATTATTTCCAGGAGCACCCGATCACTGTGGTCAGTTCCGCCCCCCTCGGTGACGTCATCCAAAATCGGGAGGCAACAGGGCGAATTGCCAAATGGGCAATAGAGCTAGGGTCTCATCACATACAATATACCCCCCGCACAGCCATCAAGTCCCAGGCACTAGTTGATTTCGTTAACGATTGGACGGAACTTCAGGCTCCGGAAGATCGGCCTGACCTTACCTATTGGACTATTTACTTTGATGGATCCAGGCAGTTGGAGGGCTCGGGTGCTGGTGTGGTGTTGATATCCCCTAAGGAGATAAGTTATGCTATGTTCTCCGGCTCATGTTTCCCTGCACAAATAATGCGGCGGAATATGAAGCTCTGCTTCACGGTTTGCGACTGGCAAAAGAGATGAACCTAGCCCGAGTCAGATCCTTTGGGGATTCAGATTTGGTGGCGCAACAGGTTTCGGGTACCTGGGACTCTCGGGATCCTATGATGGCGGCTTACATGCGAGCTGTATCTGATGTGGCGGGCTATTTTCATGGGTACCAGGTGGATCATGTTGATCGGCGACTCAACGAAGCAGCTGATGCCCTCTCGCGACTCGGCTCACAGAGAAAACCGGTCCCCCTAATGTTTTTTGGATATCTTGCATAAACCGTCTGTGACTATACCCAAGGAGGAGGAATTGGCGATATCGGATCCCGAGTCTCAGTTTGTGGCGGCTCTCCATGTCACTCCGGATTGGGCTCTTCCTTATCTGGCTTATCTCACTCGCGGCGAGTTACCCACCGACGAAGTTTTGGCTCGCCAGATCGTTCGACGTAGCAAATCCGTGGTCATCATTAATGGCGAGTTATATAAACGAAGTGCTTCTGGGGTCTTTTAGCGGTGTGTTTCCTCCGAGGAAGGATGCGTAATCCTAAATGACATTCATTCTGGAGACTGTGGGCATCACGCCGGGTCACGTTCTTTGGTATCAAAGGCTTTTCGACATGGTTTCTTCTGGTTGACGGCTCATGCAGATGCAGAAGACATAGTACGGCGGTGCGAGGGGTGCCAATGATATGGGAGACAGGCTCATGTGCCGGCTCAAGAGTTGAGGATGATTCCCATTACTTGGCCTTTCGCGGTCCGGGGGCTGGACATGGTCGGTCCCCTTAAAATGTCCTCTAACAAGAAAACTCACTTATTGGTGGCAGTTGATAAGTTCACTAAATGGGTTGAGGCGGAACCTGTTGGAGCTTGCGATGCAGAGACCGCTGTCAAATTTCTGAAAAAGCTGATTTTCCGTTTTGGATATCCGCACAGTATTATCACGGACAATGGTACTAACTTGTCCCAAGGAGCGATGCTGGATTTTTGTCGTCGAGAACATATCCGGCTTGATGTTTCTGCAGTTGCTCACCCGCAGTCCAACGGGCAAGCAGAGCGGGCAAATCAAGAAGTCTTGCGAGGGATTAAACCTCGGCTCATGGTTCCCGTGGAAAGGACTACAGGGTGTTGGGTTGAAGAATTACCTTCGGTATTGTGGAGCATCCGGACCACCCCGAATCGATCCACGGGGTTCACTCCTTTCTTTTTGGTCTATGGAGCAGAAGCTGTCCTTCCTACTGACATAAGACATGATTCTCTTAGAGTCGCCGCATATGTGGAGCAAGATAATGAGTTGGCGCGTCAGGATTCCTTGGATGCCTTGGAAGAGGCGCGTGACCTGGCTGCGGCTCATTCGGCTATCTATCAGCAAGATCTGCGGCATTATCATAGTCACCGGGTTAAGAGTCGGACTTTTCAGGAGGGCGACTTGGTACTTAGTCTGATACAAGATCGGGTAGGCATGCACAAGCTATCACCCCCTTGGGAAGGGCCGTTCGTCGTCAGCAAGAACCTCCGCAATGGCTCTTACTATTTGATGGATCTTCGGCCTAACCGACCGACTATAGAGGCTGAGTCAACTCGCCCCTGGAATATTGCTCATTTGCGGCCTTGCTACACTTGAGCTCTTAAAGCTCCACGCTTTGTAAGTTTTTCAGTTTCATTGTGAAGTAATAAAATACTCTCCGACTTGGGGGCTTCTTCATTAAAAAATGCAATTTGTGTCATCATGTTGCGACCTTATGAGCTGACAGAACCTGCATTTAGGGTGGGTGCACGAGCTTTCTGACTCACCTCCCCCTGTCGCGATCGTATGAGCCGACGAAACCTGCATTTAGGGTGGGTGCACGAGCTTTCTGACTCGCCTCCCCCTGTCGCGACCGTATGAGCCGACGAAACCTGCATTTAGGGTGGGTGCACGAGCTTTCTGACTCGCCTCCCCCTGTCGCGACCGTATGAGCCGACGATACCTGCATTTAGGGTGGGTGCACGAGCTTTCTGACTCGCCTCCCCCTGTCGCGACCGTATGAGCCAACGAAACCTGCATTTAGGGTGGGTGCACGAGCTTTCTGACTCGCCTCCCCCTGTCGCGACAGTATGAGCCGACGAAACCTGCATTTAGGGTGGGTGCACGAGCTTTCTGACTCGCCTCCCCCTGTCGCGACCGTATGAGCCGACGAAACCTGCATTTAGGGTGGGTGCACGAGCTTTCTGACTCGCCTCCCCCTGTCGCGACCGTATGAGCCGACGAAACCTGCATTTAGGGTGGGTGCACGAGCTTTCTGACTCGCCTCCCCCTGTCGCGACCGTATGAGCCGACGAAACCTGCATTTAGGGTGGGTGCACGAGCTTTTTGACTCGCCTCCCCTGTCGCGACCGTATGAGCCGACGAAACCTGCATTTAGGGTGGGTGCACGAGCTTTCTGACTCGCCTCCCCCTGTCGCGACCGTATGAGCCGACGAAATTACTCTTATTATGATTTAATCTTGAAGGTTTTTTCCCTTCCTGCATATTTGTTGAAACTATTCGTAGTTCATTTGTTTTCATAGATGATGTGTTCAAAGTTTAAGACAGGAGGGTGCTAAGATTTGTTTCATCCTTGGCGGATTAAGCATTATAGAAGATTCTTATAAAGGCGGACCAAATATTTCAAATCGCCTCAAAAAGCGATATAAGGGTTTTTCTTGCAGGAGATATCATCAAAAAATAGTACTAACTATTACATGGCTCGCGGGCCAAATTCAGGAAAGTCTACTTCGCTAAATCCTGGCGTGAGCTCTGACCAACTTCGATTTGTAAATCGCCCAAGACCCAATTGCACCTGGCCAAAGCAGCAAAGTCGTCTTCGTCGGTCAAAATTGATGCCAAGTCTGCTTCCCAGTCGAAAGGATTCTTGGGTCGCCGAGGAATTAGGTTGGTCACCACGAAGGTTGGCGGGCTGACTTTCTTATTCTTACTGTCATAAGCCGCCTGATACTTCGTTAAATCAAGACTTGCGGCGAGTCGAGTTGCAGCCAACCGAGAATCCTTGACAACTTTCTGGTAATCCTCTTCAAACAACTCCGATCCATCATCTTTAAGCTGAGGGAAGCCAGCGGCTACTTCTTCCAAATTGATCTCTGGGCATACGCTAAGCAGCGACTCAGGGCAGTCAGGACACCTTTCCGGGCGGCTGACCGAGTTAACTCGCCAATCTGGGGAGGAAGCGTGGACAGACATCCAAGTACCTTCTTGATGGAAGTAATAGGCTCTTTGGCACCCATTACAGCTTTGACGGTCAACACACTGCCTGTGTACAGTTGCTCTGTCAGCGTATAAATCGCCTTCAGCATCAATACAGAGTCTTCTTGCAGATTGGCGACTCTTGGACCTGGAATTTGATAATTAGTAACTTAACATCAGAAATTTGGCCAAACAGAGGGGATAAGGTTGGAGATTTAGGTAAGACTTACCAAAGATGGCTTGCGTCATGTTAGAGATATGACGTTTTCAGCCGGATAACTCCTGTTGAACAGTCGCCAGCTTCGCTTCAGCTTTCTCTCCTCTCTTGAAAGCGGCGTTTTGGTCAGCTTGAGTTTTTTCTAACTCGGCTTTCAGTTTTTCCAGTTCGACCAGAGCCAATTTATACTTATCTTCCGACTGAGTTCGGGCGTCTTGTTGTTCAGCTAAGTTTTTCCTTAAATCGCCCAGCGCTAGTTCGGTCTGAGCAAGGTTTTCCTATTGAAAGTTTAAAATAAAGACAAGTCTCAGAATTACTGCAAAGCAATATCCCTGACACTTGGGGGCTAATGTATAATTTTTCAGGAGAAATTATACAGAAATCAAGACTCGGCTCATCTTTTTTATTGATGACCTGGCCCTTGGGGGTTACTGGTCGCGAAGCTTTTTCTAAATTTTCAAGACCCGGCTCATCTTTTTATTGATGACCCGGCCCTTGGGGGCTAGTGGGAATAGTATAAAGTATAACAAAGTTTACCTCATGTTTGTTGTTTAACATCTTTAGCAGATTTCTCTCCATCTCATAGCTCGCTTCCAGGCGACTTGCGAAGCCAGAACAGAGTTCCTTAAACTCCAGATTTGCATAGTCGGAAAGCTTCGCCTTGGAGAGCCCAGACTCAGGAATGGCCTGAGAGGAGGATGCTACGTGTTTGGACAGAACTGTCGCTGCCGGCTTGGAAAAGCCAGAACCAGTAATGACTACAGCATCTGGGTCTTCTGTTGGCATCAATGGGTTCGGCGATTTAGAGGCATCCGTTGTTTCTTTCGGCGACTCAGGAAGATCCACTTGAATTGCCGGCTCAGCATGACCCGGATCGTCTTGAGTCGGAGTTGATTTCTTTGGAGGTTCGGAAGTTGCATCAGGAATTGATCCACTGGTTTTCCTTTTCTTGGCTTGCGCCCTAACAAAAGGGAATAAGCATGTTAAGGAATTGAAAAGATCGTTATTCTCAAAAGTCAAGGCAAGCGACTTACCCCGGAACTCGAATCATCGGTGGAAGTGTTGACATCACTGAGTCGCCGGAAGTGGGAGGAGAATTCTGCAAGAATTATATATCAATAATACAAGCGGGTTACAAATATGATCCAAAGAAGCACGAATAATGGTTACTCATAAGAAAGGTACCTCGCTTGGCTTTCTTTTGTTTGTTGCTGGTAAGCCAGATATCAGATCGCGAGAGTGACTTCGTGTCTTCCGGTTTGAGGCGTGTTGTTTTTTCTTCAGTAGGAAATTTGGGTCCAAATGGGCATTTGGATGTGAGAAGGGGACTTTCCCACATATTCGCCGGGCTGGCTTAGGTGGAGAAGGAGATGACTCGGAGGAAATAGAAATTACCTCAACAGAGTCTTCTTGGCTTTCGTTATCTTCATTCTATTACAAGAAGAGTGAGAGATATAAATAAAAGGTCAAAAGTAATAGGTGGCGAGTGAAAAGAGGACGGATTGGTACCTCTGAAAGTGCATCGCCAACTTGAGATTCGTCGACTTCAGATGGCTCAGCCGCAGCAGATTTACCTTTGCCCTTGGTTTTCTTAGAAGGTGGCTTAGCAGTTTTCATGGCTTGCTTTTTAGGTCTCCTGGACCAGAACTTATCGCCTTTCTGGAAAGGTATATGTTATGAAATCATGATGGCAATAAAACAGAAGGGATAAAAACCAAGGGCGGGTCAGCTTTGGTTACCTTGGGCGCCGGGTTAATCTTGCAAAAGGGCTTAAGGCCGATTTGGCCGCACTTTCCTGCGGTCTCGCCGGTCAGCTTTTTGATGATGGCAACAATGTCTTTCTCTGTTAATGCTGTGTGAAAGTAGCATTGGGGATGATCCAGAGTGCCGTCAAATTCACACATCAGACCATCTCGGCGGCTCAGAGGAAGAATCCGCCATTCGACCCAGCAGCGGATCAGGTCAACCCCGGTAAGACCATTGTTCGTCAGGGATCTCAGTTCAGACAATATTGGGATGAACACCGACTCTTCTTCCTCGGTGAGCTTGTCGGGGAGCTTGAAGTTGACCGGAAGGCGGGTTGGCCTGTAGCCCAGAAGCTTATTCTCACCAGCAGGGGACGTTTCTTGACAATAAAACCAAGATTCGCCCCAGCCCTTGGGATGGCTAGGCATGATGAGTGAAGGGAACGGACTATCCCTACGGCGCTGGACGTTGACGCCGCCGAGTTCCAAACTGGGGCCATTGTGGAATTCTGTCTGGCGATTCAGATGAAAAAAATGCCAGAATAGAGGGACGGAAGGCTCCATCCGCTGATAAGCTTCGCAAAGGACTTGGAATTGGCTCAAGTTGCTTATGGAATTGGGTCCCAGATCCTGGAGTCAGACGTTCATGAAGGTCAAAGCGTCCCTAAGAAATTTGGATCCGGGCGGCTTAAAACCCCGTTCCAAGTGTTCCACAAAAACTACTATTTCCCCTTCTTTGGGGTTAGGGAGATCTTCTCCCAACCCGGTGCGCCATCCAATGACATCTTGAGGATCCAAACAGCCCGCTTTCACGTAATTAGCTAAGACAGCGTCATCAACTTTGGTAGGAAGCCAATCGCTCTTGAAGACGGCACCCATGCTACAAGTAGGTAAAAGTATGATATTACATGTCTTGGACATCTACTATATGAATCGGAATCGGTTCATGTTAACCCACCAGACCAAGAGGCCGGGTTGGGTTGCTATGGCGACTTATGGATGTAGGGTTATGCCCAAAGGCTATATTTCTGTGGATGGTAAAATCTATTCGTTCCAAAGCACTAAGGGGGGATGAAGGTTACAAATAGTTTTTTCGCAAACAGTAAATGAGGAATGGATCTGCCGAACAGATGTGAAAACCTACGAATATAACTGAGCACGAACAATTTATTATCAGGTGACGCCCCTCGTTTGGAGAAGACATTGTGTTCAAAAATTCACGAGTACAGCGGATAATTAAAATTATTTAGGGCACTGGCTACCCTATCGGTGCTCGGACTAATCGATTCGAGGGAGATGAATAACTGTGAGCGAAAAGCTTCGAAGCTACGGCAATGGCGGAAATACAAGCAAGGAATAAACCTACTCCTAAGAAGGTGAATGAAGGCCTAACCTGATGCTCTCGATCAAAGAAGACCGGCGGTGACGGAGATCGTTGGAGAAGCGCGGGGGTCCCGACGAACGAAGAGATCTTCGGCGGCGGAGGAGCTCGAGGCAAGCAACGAGGTGGTCGGTGATGATGCGATGGACAATGGCGGCGGACGGATCGTCCGAGGTGCGAAGCTTGACGACGGCAACGGCTTGCGGGCGGCGCTGAAACTTCTCGAACGGGGGCGGAAGTTGCGACCGGCGGCGGAGCCCTCGGGAAGCGATGAGGTCTTTTGCTGCGATAATGGGGGGGACTGACGAGACTGGTAGGTGGCCAGCGCCAGCCCTGTCCCTTCCGTCTATTTATCAGGACGGGCGCTGGAATCAAGGCGCCGTGAGCGGGAACCGTTGGGGAATAAAAAGATTCGCCATGATGACGTCCGGAGATTTTGGGATAATGATGCACTAAAGATCCATTGGGATTATGTTAATTTTCCCGAAGATCGAGGGATAACAAGATGCCAACAGGAAATGGTTTGGCGACTCAAAGATTTTTTCGGTGCGAGATGGCGAGTTACAATTTCTGACGTATGGAGAAAGACGAAGGAGTGAATCACCATCAACTAAAGCGGAAGCATTGGCATGAAAGCTCAAGTCAATTTGGGGCCTAATGTTGGGGATATTGCTTATTAAGTGACCCGCCCAAGATGGGTCGGGTTACTAGTAAGGCGATTCATCCTTTGGGCTACTTGGGCTTCAGCCTGGGCGGTTCAAGGCCGCGGGACGGTTATGATTTATGTAAGGTCTCTGGGTTTTGAAGGACGGCGACTTAGAGACTACGGTGGTCACGATTTGTAAGGAGGAAGGGACTCTTGTAAACCCTAAAGCCTCGACCTATATATAAAGGTGAGTCTGAAGGAGGAGAGGAGGTTAGAAAATCATCGAGTGCTAGGTTAGGCGAGTTACGCCTCCCTTGTAATCGAATCCACATCAATCCACACAAAGCAGGACGTAGGCTATTACCTCCTCTCGAGGGGCCGAACCTGGGTAAACCGCCGTGTTCCTCCCGTTTAACCCCTTTGAGTCGCCACCAAGGTGCGATGGCTCCCGTACTAAGTCCTTTCACGAGGACATCTGCCGTGACAAAACCACGACAATCACCCTCGGGCATTAGTGGCACCCGATGGGGTTTTCATAAATTCTTCCTTTATGTCAACAGCATGCTCATGATAATACTACTTCTATCTTTACTTGTCAACATCGTATTAGCATGACCCTAAGGGGCAGAGTCAAGCTCAATGCATGTGCTCCGGGGGAGCCTTCGGTAAAATCATATCAAATGATTACCGCCACTTATAATCATATGCAACAGAAATACTTGCTATTTTTAACATGCAAAGTAACATATGCTCAGTCATGTTCAAAGGGTTGATTGCCTTGGTCAGCTAAGTATCTGAGGTCTTCGAGGTCTTCCGCTCCGATTCCCTCGTCACACGGATTTTCTATCGTCGATAAAACAATAAATAAGAAATAGCTCACACAGAAACAGTCCACAAAGTCATTTTAAAAATGTTCCCTATTACTGATAAATATAAGATATCATTTAAAAAATATTTACCTTAGTTTTCCGTGAAGGAATATTTTTTAAAACAACCAAGCAGAAGCAAAACTATTCCATTTTAGCCCTTTTTATTATTATAAAATAGAATAGTTGCTGGAAAAATTCATCTAAGCATATCATTAAATACTACACATTTTTAGAAAAATAATAGTGGAAGAATTATATTTTTACACTGATTAAATGTTTTTATAGAAATCTTAGAAACCAGGGTTTTAAACAAAAAGAAAAACAGACTAGCTCCTGGCCTGGCTCGGCCCAGAGCTGGGCTGGCCCATGGTCAGCCGACAGCCTGCCCAGGCGCGCACATCGTCAGGTTTGAACCTGACGCGCGGGGCCCTGTGGTAAGTAGCCGAGGCCAGCGCAGGGGAGGAGGCTGGGCCACCGACAGGTGGGGCACACCTATCGGGGTCGTCTCCTACCTCCGGCGAGAGAGGAGGAGGAGGACGCCGATGAGGTTGCCGACGTGCTCATGCTCCAATGAACACGAAAATGGGTCTGCCTGACCGTCGCCTACCTACTAGTGGTTGAAACAACGACGGGGAGGCAGGGGTTCGCTGGCGACGAGGAGGCCGTGGCGGAGGAGTTTCGGGAGGTGGTTGAGGGAGTGGCTAGAGACATGGAAAAGCTCGGGCGAGTTGGGGGAAAGCTTCCTGGGATCGAGGGGGTCAGTTTGGTGGGTCGAGGGGCGCAGGAGCCATCGTGTAGCCGGAGATCGACCGGAGCTCCGAGGCGGAGGGGCCTCGGTCGATCTCGAGCACCGGGGCTATGCTGGTTTGCTGGGGTGGCTAGGGAGGTGCTAGTGATCGTGGCAAAGCTATCCGAGGGGTGCTGGAGCGAGGGGGGCTATTTATAGGCCCGCGACGGTGAGCAGATTCGGGAGCGCCCGTAACTCACCATGGCACGCATGGGGATGCAGAGAGAGGTTGGGGTTGAAACCACGGTCTTTGGAAGTGGTATTTGACCGCCCGAACCATCTGCAGCAAAGAGAGAGAGAGAGAAGATGAGCATTCGTGGCCACGCATCCTTGGCCGGTTCTGGAGCGCGCGGGCGCGCGTCCCGCGAGCTCTAGCGCGAGAGAGGAGGCGCCCTGAGGCTTTCCCGACGCAGAGGGTTTGTCGGGGAAGAGGTTGGACATCTCGGGGGAGGCTGGAACTGGCGGCGGGCGTCGCCCCCACCTCGGTGACTCCCTCTAGTGCGCCCAGAGCGCAGTTTTGGCATGCCACGGCATGCTGGTGCGCTCTGAGGCACTTTGGACGTGTCTAGCATGTCCTGGCACTTGCTAGGGGTGTGGCTAGCCGTTTGGTTTTAGTGGGAGCTTCGGCTGGTCAAAGGAGGCAAGAAATACTGGTGTTGTCAGTCGTGAACTGAGGTCTAAATTGGGGTTTTTGGCCTTTCCACTTTGAACCACTGAGGGGCCAGTTGACTGGGGTTAGATATAGGTGCTGGCCACTTAATCTAAGAGTTTGAAGCAAAGGAGTTTGGTTTAGCTGTGGCAAAGGTGGCTTTTTCCTATCTGTCAGAAGGTGTTCGACAATGGGTTTAGGGGTTTGCACCCCACAACTGGTGCTGAGACTTAACAGGTTTGGTTTTGGTGGTAAACCATGGAGTTCCACCAAATTTGATCTCCAAAGGACAAGTTTAGCTTTGTAAACTTGAAAACACTCCAATATAACCAGATCTGTTCCTTCCAAAGGGAGTGTGGGCAAACTAAGTCCCACAAATCCCATTTTTGGTGTAGAACCCTCATTTGAGGTATTAGGCACTCCTGCAAAGTTTTAGCCTCATTGGACAAACTTTGCTATGTAGAGTTGTTCTAACTTGATTCTGGACACACATGGTTTTTGGGTTATTTGGGGTCCTTATCCACCTTTGCTCAAGGTGAAACTTTATGTGGACACCAAAAAAGGCTTAGGGATACCACTCGAATTTTCTAGGAATTTATTGAGAATATTTCCTTTGGAAATATTTCAAAATGCCAAAACAGACAGAAATAGCTCTTATAGTTTTAACCAATAAATATAATATACAATAGGTTTAAAATCCTATGGATGGAAAATATATGTCCTTCTGATCATCTCTAAATTTAATCAGATTTTTCCAAAGCAGAAAAGTATTTTTCCATGTTGGAATACCAATTCTGACCTTAGAAATGGACAAGTTATTTAATTAGAAAAATAATCACAAAAACAATTATGTTTGTGGTTTTGAAATATAAAGTTAAGTAAAACTCAGATTACCAAATATGAGTAGAAGCATTGCTTGCATTCAAGGACATGCACTGCAACTCAAGGTGGTTTTACTTTGGTTAGCAATAAGAAAATGTTTTTGAAATCAGTAATAATCCCAAGGAATTTAGGGTTTTAAATCCTCACATGATCAAGCGACAAGCATACAATGTCAATCATGGCACTCACATCATTAGTTTAGAAAAAGTTTTAACAAGCTCAGAATTTTACAACACACACAAGTGATAGCAAAAACAGGGTGTGACACATTCTATCAACGGTCCTAGCCAAGTCATCAATTTTGAGCAGTTTTCCTTCTATGGACGCATTGAAACTCTTTTGCAAGTTGATAAACTCTTTAATATTACTCTCAAGATGGGAGGGTAATTTATTGTAATTTCCATGAGCATTGTTGTAGGAATTGCCAACGTTATGAGAGGGATTACTAGGAAAAGGACTAGGAATAAAGTTACCTCTATAAGCAATATTGTTGCCAAAATTATTCCTACCAACAAAATTAACATACATGCTTTCATTGCTATTCTCAATCAAGGAAGACAAAGGCATATCATTTGGATCTAGAGGAGCACCTTTACGAGCAAACAATTTCAATAACTCATCCATCTTAGCACTCAAAGAGTTAATTTCTTCTATAGCATGCACTTTTTTACTAGTAGGTGACCTTTCAGTGTGCCATTGAGAATAGTTTGTCATGATATTATCTAGGAGTTTTTTTATTTCTCCTAATGTGATTTCGATGAAAGTTCCACCGGAGGCGGAATCCAAGATATTTCTAGAAGCAAAATTCAAACCAGCATAGAAGATTTGTATAATCATCCAAAGACTCAAGCCATGAGAGGGACAATTTCTAATCATCAATTTCATTCTCTCCCAAGATTGTGCAACATGTTCATGATATACTTGCTTAAAATTCATGATATCATTACAGAGAGAGATAATCTTAGCCGGTGGTAAATACTTGGATATATAAGCATCTTTACACTTGTTCCAAGAATCAATACTATTTTTGGGCAAAGATGAAAACCAAGTTTTTGCTCGATCTCGTAATGAGAACGGAAATAGCTTCAATTTAATCACATCATTATCCACATCTTTCTTATTTTGCATATCGCATAACTCAATGAAGGTATTAAGATGGGATGCGGCATCTTCGCTAAGAAGGCCAGAAAATTGCTCTTTCATAACAAGATTCAGCAAGGCAGCATTGATTTCATATGATTCCGCACTAGTGGCGGGAGCAATCAGAGTGCTAATGAAATCATTATTATTAGTATTCGAGAAGTCACACGATTTGGTGTTTTCATTCATGGTGACTCAGCAAGCACACAAGCACACAAGCGAACAGAAAGCAAGTGAAAGAAAAGGGAGAACGAAAAAGGCAAATATTTTTGTAAATTTTGTTTATTTCACAAGTGGGGGAGAGTAAAAGGAGAGGCAAAAGGCAAATAATGTAAATGCAAGAGATGAGCTTGCAAGAGTTACTTGGATATTCTTCACTTTGAATACTCCCCGGCAACGGCGCCAAAATTATTCTTGCTACCTCTTGAGCTTGCGTTGGTTTTTCCCTTGAAGAGGAAAGGGTGATGCAGCACAGTAGCAGTAAGTATTTCCCTCAGTTTGAGAACCAAGGTATAATCCAGTTGGAGTACCAAGATGAGGCACCAATGTACCTACGCCAAAACAAACAAACTTGCTCCCAACGCTATAAAGGGGCTGTCAATCCCTTCACGATTATTTGCAAGGTGAGATCTGAAGGTGGAAAGTGCAACAAAGTAAAAGTGTATATCTAAAAATATGATATGAAGTAGACCTAGGGGCCATAGTGTTCACTAGAAGCTTCTCTAGTGATAGCAAGTATTACGGTGGGTGAACGAATTACTGTCGAGCAATTGATAGAATCGCGCAAAGTCATGATGATATCTAAGACAATGATCATACATATAGGCATCACGTCCGAGACACGTAGACTGATACTGTCTGCATCTACTACTATTACTCCACACATCGACCGCTATCCAGCATGCATCTAGTGTATTGAGTTCATAACAAACAGACTAACGCCTTAAGCAAGATGACATGATGTAGAGGGATAAATACATGCAATAGATATAAACCCCATCCTTTTACCCTTGATGGCAACAACACGATGCGGGCCTCGCTACCCCTTCTGTCACTAGGTGAGGACACCGCATGGTATGAACCCAAAACCAAACACTTCTCCCATTGCAAGAATTATAGATCAAGTTGGCCAAACGAAACCCACAACTCGAAGAGAATTACAAGGATAAGAAATCATGCATATAAGAGATCAGAGGAGACTCAAATAATATTCATAGATAATCTGATCATAAATCCACAATTCATCGGATCTCGACAAACACACTGCAAAAGAAGGTTACATCGGATAGATCTCCATGAAGATCATGGAGAACTTTGTATTGAAGATCCAAGAGAGAGAAGAGGCCATCTAGCTACTAGCTATGGACCCGAAGGTCTGTGGTGAACTACTCACGCATCATCGGAGAGGCAATGGTGTTGATGAATTAGCCCTCCGTGTCTGAATCCCTCCTCCGGCAGGGCACCAGAACGGTCCCCAGATGGAATCTTGCGGAGACAGAAGCTTGCGGCGGCGGAAAAGTATTTTCGTGGCTCTCTCTGGTGGTTTTGGATTTTTAGAGAATTTATAGGCGGAAGAAGTAGGGCAAAGGAGCCACGGGGGGCCCACAAGACTGCTAGGCGCCCCCCTCAGGCCGCGACTAGGGGGCTTGTGATCTCCCCCGGGGTCCTTTGCCTTGGTTCTCAAGTCCCCTGCGTATCTTCTGTTATGGAAAAAATCATTCCGCAGGTTTTATTCCGTTCGGACTCCGTTTAATATTCTCTTCTGAAAATGGTCAAAAACACGGAAAAAAAACAGAAACTGGCACTCGGCACTGAGTTAATAGGTTAGTCCCAAAAAAAGATATAAAATAGCATATTCATGCATACAAAACATCCAAAATTGACAAGATAATAGCATGGAACCATCAAAAATTATAGATACGTTGGAGACGTATCAGTCATCCAGTCCAGAACCCAAGTATCGACATCTGATGCATCCTGTGAGATGTGCAAAGTAGCATAGCATTGAAGAATGATTCTTCATTCCAGTTGCAGATGTCCATGCAGAATGGCATTATTCCAGCTTCAAGCATGGAATGTTTTCCATATCTGCATGAGCAATTTGGTGATGCTGAATTATTTTGTTCTTGCTAAAGAGTACAACACCATAGTAGTTCAGCTGGGTAGTTGTCCAGAATCTCTTACTTCTTATCCTTGGATATTCAAATGGATTTGTGTTGATGAAATAGTGATGTTCATCGAAGAATATCTCCTTCAAAAAAATGGGCCTTTTTGTACAAGTGTAAGGCTGAAGAGTCTTGGGTTGAAGATTTGGCTTGAAACGGCCCACAAGTCTTCTGAGATCTTTAGTGTGAGGAATGTCAGCCACGACCACTGCAGACTGAGGATTTTCGACATGAGGTTCAGAGGCAGTGTCCTCACTTTGAGGAGGAGCATTTTATTAAGCCACACTTTTCTCAATGTGAGGAATATGTTGTGTAGATTCATCAATGTTTGGTCCAGCAGTTTCCTCAGTGGTTGTTTGATTCATAGTGTCTTCAGATGATGCAGCTGATTCATTCTCTGGGATGAACTCATTGGAGCATTTTTGTCATCAGGCCCTATATGAATTTCTTTAGTGATTGTAGGGGACTGAGGACCTTGAGGGAGTGGAGTTGCCATTGGTGAGTTAGGATGAGCTACTTCCTAGTATTCATCATTGACAACAGGTGTTCTACTGCCAATGTCCACTTCTTCATCTTTTTCTTCATCTCCCACATATGTTCCCTGCTGAGGCTGGGGAGATGACGCTTGAGGAATTGAAGGATTTGGTTTTGCTTCCATTTCTTCATCGAGCTGCTTTGTGGAAGGAGCAGATCGAGTATCTTCCATCTCTTCATCCCCTTCTGGGATGTCATGTTCCACACCAACTGGCACCACTTGGTAAGACGGTATTGTGCTGATAGGAGTGGTGTCAATAGGATCAGTTGAGGAACATGTCAAAGTCCTCAAGCGTTTTGCTTCTGAGGACTCTGAACTTGTTGAACCTTTCTCTTCTTAGCTGCTTCCTTTTCACTAGCCTTTGTTTTCTTCACTTTTGATGCAGAAGGAAGTTTCAATTTCTTCACTTTTGAATACTTTGGTGTCGGAGCAGATACTTCACGCACGGATGATGTAATCGGCCTGGCAGTAGCAGTTTCTTCAGGCGCAACCATTTCTTCAACTACCCTCGCACGTTCGTCGGGCACATGAATTCTTTCATCCCTTTAACACACTTCACGCCATTCAACGGTGTAGCTGACCTAAGAAATTTGTGCCCCTTCCAGTCTGCATGAAAGTGACTGTATTCTTCACTAAGGTTTTTTATCTCAGTTTGTGTGGAGATGAGCTGATCAGGGGTCCAAGACAGAATAATTTTCTTCAAAAAATATTATTTCTGAGTTTGTGCTCTTCTCGCCCGTTTGGCCTTCTCAACCTTCCATTTTTCTTCATTTATGAAGGCAGTCAACATAAGACTCGGTCCAGGTGGACGCTTCAAGTCATCCATAGGTGTTTGAGGATCTTTGCACCAGAGATCAATGAAGTCTAACACCACCTATGGATCCATCATGAGAGGAATTGTGGTGCCTTTGGCATGTGCAATCCTCTCCTACTTATTTCTAGTGATTGCAACAAGTACTTCATCATCACTTTCTTCTTCTTCAGATCCAGAAGGAACATTGAGGACTATCTTGCTAGAGCTAGGCATTTTTCCTCGCCCAGTGGTCATCTTCTTCTTAACATTTGCACTTAAAGAAGTATGTGCACAGCCAGAAGAAGAGTGTCCTTAGGGAATTGAAGTCCCCACTAGATGCTGACTTGTAGCTAGTTTCAGTGGTGGTGAGGATTGTGGGCAATTGTTGAGGACTTTGCTGACACCTTAGGAGCTGACTGAGGAATTTGTTGTGAGGTATTTGCTGTTAAGGACTTTGAATTGACACCTGATTTCTTCAACACAGCTCGCTTCAGAGCAGGTTCGGTACCAGAGGCCTTAGAAGCAGAGGAGGGGGCAGCAGCAGCTGCGGCAGCAAATTCCTCATTAAATCTCTTCACGACCTATTTTGCTACTTTCTGCAGTTTGGCCTGTTGCTTTGCCCATTTTCCAGGATAGTCTTCACCAGTGGCAAGGCTTGTGGGATCAGCAACTTGTTGATTGCCAAGAGGAGGTCTTTGACATGGAGGCTTCAAAGTGAATTTCTTCATGTATTTTGGAGTCACATACTTGTACTCCTTCGATTCCTTGGCCCATCTCCTCTCAATTTTCTACAAGCGTGTTTTGCGCTTTTATTTTGTCTATTTCCCATAAAAAATTATGAGGGGTGCAGTATTCATCGTAGATGTCTTCAAGGATTTCAAAAGGACTGTTGCTATCAGCCTTCTTTCCACTCTTTTGTCGTTTCTTCTCATCAGCCATTTTCTTGACTTGAGGAATATGAACTTTTGAGGAATCTGATGAGGTATGTACATTTTCTTCAAGAAATACTGCAAATGAGTTAAGTTGATGAGAACCTAGTGATTCGTCAAGAGACATTGTGTACCTCTGAATATTACTTTCTGCAGTTTGGCCTGTTGCTTTGCCCATTTTCCAGGATAGTCTTCACCAGTGGCAAGGCTTGTGGGATCAGCAACTTGTTGATTGCCAAGAGGAGGTCTTTGACATGTGGGCTTCAAAGTGAATTTCTTCATGTATTTTGGAGTCACATACTTGTACTCCTTCGATTCCTTGGCCCATCTTCTCTCAATTTTCTGCAAGCGTGTTTTGCGCTTTTATTTTGTCTATTACCCATAAAAAATTATGAGGGGTGCAGTATTCATCATAGATGTCTTCAGGGATTTCAAAAGGACTGTTGCTATCAGCCTTCTTTCCACTCTTTTGTCGTTTCTTCTCATCATCCATTTTCTTGACTTGAGGAATATGAACTTTCGAGGAATCTGATGAGGTATGTACAATTTCTTCAAGAAATACTGCAAATGAGTTAAGTTGATGAGAACCTAGTGATTTGTCAAGAGACATTTTGTACCTCTGAATATAGTATAGGTGCAAATAATTTGAAGAGGTCATATACGTGCTCAGAAGATCTTCAAAAATGACCCAAGTTGAGGAAGTTGTCCAATACTTTTTTGAGGAATTTTGCTAGGTGTTCTTGTCTTGGTTTCCAGAGTTGTGCAGATCCGAAAATTCACACAATTGAGGAATCACTTGAAGAATTAAGTAACTTAGTGAAATCTATCAAGTGTTGTAGGCATGGAAGTGTTCATCCGATGAAATTGCTAAGGAACGACACTTTTTTAAGATTTTATGGGAACACAAAGATCTACAAGGGCAGTAAATTTAGATTTTAATTACCCTGGCTGAAGAACATGATGGCCTGTAGAGGATGAAATAGAAGCTTGTCAGTTCAGATCTTCAGCGCTCTATCTTGGTGGGTGAAGACAGCTACGGTGGCGGCGGAGGAAGGACATATGCGGCCGACGTGAGTACGGCGATGATGATTTCTAGTGGCGGCGCTAGGTTTGGGTATCGACTAGTGAGAAGTGGAAACGAGAGGAAGGAAGTGACTGAGGGGTGAGAGTGGGGTATTTTTTGGGGAACGTTGCATGGGAAACAAAAAAAAGTCCTACGCACACGAAGACCTATCATGGTGATGTCCATCTACGAGAGGAGATTTGGATCTACGTACCCTTGTAGATCGCAGAGCATGAAGCGTTAAGAAACGCGGTTGATGTAGTGGAACGTCCTCACGTCCCTCGATCAGCCCCACGAATAGTCCCACGAACCATCCCACGATCCGTCCCATGATCCGTTCCGATCTAGTGCCGAACGGACGGCACCTCCGCATTCAACACACGTACAGCTCGATGATGATCTCGGCCTTCTTGATCCAGAAAGCAAGATGGAGAAGTAGATGAGTTCTCCGACAGCGTGACAGCGCTCCAGTGGTGGTGAGGATCGACTCCTGCACGGCTCCGCCCAAGCTCCGAAGAAATACGATCTAGAGGTAAAACTATGGTGTCTAAATCTGAGTTGCATGTGGCAAAAGTTGTCACAAATCAGCCCTAGACCACCACTATATATAGGAGGGAGGGGGAGGAGGCTTGCCTTGAGGGCCAAGCCCACAAGGGTGCGCAGTCAAGGGAGGAGAGGAGGAATCCTACTCCAATTAGGATTGGAAAGTGGAGTCCTTCTCTTCCTTCCCACCTCCCTTTTTTTCTTCGGTTTTCTTCTTATGGTGCCAAGGCCCTCTTGGGCTCTCCCACCAGCCCACTAATGGCTGGTGCGCCACCCCTAAGGCCATTGGGCTTCCCCCGGGTGGGTTGCCCCCCTCCGGGTGAACTTCTGGAACCCATTTGTCACACCGGTACAATCCCGGTAATGTCCGAAAACCTTCCGATAACCAAATGAAGTCATCCTATATATCAATCTTCGTTTCCGGACCATTCCGGATACCCTCGTGACATCCGTGATCTCATCCGAGACTCCGAACAACATTCGGTAACCACACATATAACTCAACTATACTAAAACATCATCGAACCTTAAGTGTGCAGACCCTGCGGGTTCGAGAACTATGTAGACATGCCCCGAGGCACTCCTCGGTCAATATCCAAAAGCGGGACCTAGATGCCCATATTGGATGCTACATATTCTTCGAAGATCTTATCGGTTGAACTTCGGTATGTTACTTGCCCGAGATTTGATTGTCGGTATCCGCATACCTATTTCAATCTCGTTACCGGCAAGTCTCTTTACTCGTTCCTAATACAAGATACCGTGACTTACACTTAGTCACATTGCTTGCAAGGCTTGTGTGTGATGTTGTATTACTGAGTGGGCCCTGAGATACCTCTCTGTCACATGGAGTGACAAATCCCAGTCTTGATCCATACTAACTCAACAGACACCTTCCGAGATACCTGTAGAGCACCTTTATAGTCACCCAGTTACGTTCTGATGTTTGATGCACACACGGTATTCCTCCGGTGCTAGTGAGTTATATGATCTCATGGTCATAGGAACAAATATTTGACACGTAGAAAACAATAGCAATAAAACGACATGAACAATATACTACGTTCATAGTTTGGGTCTAGTCCATGACATGATTCTCCTAATGATGTGATCTAGTTATCAAGTGACAACACTTGCACATAGTCAGAAAACCTTGACTATCATTGATCAACTAGCTAGCCAACTAGAGTCTTGCTAGGGACATTGTTTTGTCTATGTATCCACACATGTATCTATGTTTTCATTCAATACAATTATAGCATGGATAATAAACGATTATCTTTAAACAGGAAATATAATAATAACTATTTATCATTGCCTCTAGGGCATATTTCCAACAGTCTCCCACTTGCACTAGAGTCAATAATCTAGTCCTCACATCGCCATGCGATTTACATTGTAATAAATCAAACACCCATACAGTTCTGGTGTTGATCATGTTTTGCCTGTGGAAGAGGTTTAGTCAGCGGGTCTACTACATTCAGATCCGTGTGCACTTTGCAAATATTTATGTCCTCTCCTTCGACGTAGTCGCGGATGAGGTTGAAGCGTCGTATGATGTGTCTGGTCTTGTTGTGAAACCTTGGTTCCTTTGCTAAGGCAATGGCACCAGTGTTGTCACATAACAGAGTTAATGGATCTAGTGCGCTCGGCACAACTCCAAGATCTGTCATGAACTGCTTCATCCAAACACCCTCCTTTGCTGCCTCCGAGGCAACATGTACTCCGCTTCACATGTAGAATCTACTACGACGCTCTGCTTGGAACTGCACCAGCTTACTGCACCCCCATTAAGAATAAATACGTATCCGATTTGTGACTTAGAGTCATCCGGATCGGTGTCAAAACTTGCGTCGACGTAACCCTTTACGACGAGCTCATTGTCACCTCCATAAACGAGAAACATTTCCTTAGTCCTTTTCAGGTACTTCAGAATATTCTTGACCGCCGTCCTGTGATCCACTCCTGGATTACTCTGAAACCTGCCTGTCATACTTATGGCCAAGCTGACGTCTGGTCTAGTGCACAACATTGCATACATGACAGAACCTACGGCTGAAGCGTAGGGGACGAAACTCATTTGTTCTCTATCTTCCGCAGTTGCTGGGCACTGAGTCTTACTCAATTTTCTACCTTGTAATACTGGCAAGAACCCTTTCTTGGACTGATCCATTTTGAACTTCTTTAAAACTTTATCAAGGTATGTGCTTTGTGAAAGTCCTATCAGGCATCTCGATTTATCCCTATAGATCTTAATGCCTAGAATGTAAGCAGCTTCTCCTAGGCCCTTCATAGAGAAACTTTTATTCAAGTAATGCTTTATGCTCTCCAAAAGCTCCACGTTGTTTCCAGTCAACAATATGTCATCCACATATAATATTAGAAACGCCACAGAGCTCCCACTCACATTCTTGTAAATACAATATTCTCCAACCACTTGTATAAACCCAAATGCTTTGACCACCTCATCAAAGCGCTTATTCCAACTCTGAGATGCTTGCACCAGTCCATAAATGGATTGCTGGAGCATTCCTTGGATCGACAAAACCTTCGAGTTGCATCATATACAACTCTTCCTTAAGAAAACCGTTAAGGAACACTGTTTTGACATCCATCTGCCAGATTTCATAATCGTAAAAGGCAGCTATTGCTAACATGATTCGGACAGACTTAAGCATCGCTACCGGTGATAAAGTCTCATCGTAGTCAACTCCTTGAACTCGTGAAAAACCCTTTGCCACAAGTCGAGCTTTATAAACGGTCACATTACCGTATACGTCCGTCTTCTTCTTATATATCCATTTGTTCTGAATAGCCTTGCGGCCTTCAGGTAGTACTTCCAAAGTCCACACTTTGTTCTCGTACATGGATCCTATCTCGGACTTCATGGCCTCCAGCCATTTGTTGGAATCCGGGCCCATCATTGCTTCTTCATAATTCGCAGGTTCATTGTTGTCCAACAACATAACTGATAAGACAGGATTACCATACCACTCAGGAGCAGTATGTGATCTTGTCTACCTGCGGGGTCTGATAGGAACTTGATCTGAAGTTTCATGATCATCATCATCAACTTGCACCTCAACCGGCGCCGCAGCAACAGCGGTTTCCCCTTGCCCCGCGCCACCATCTAGAGGGATTAGAGGTTCGACAACCTCATGAAGTTCTATCTTCCTCCCACTAAATTCTTTCGAGAGAAACTCCTTCTCAAGAAAAGCTCCATTTATAGCAACAAACACTTTGCCCTTGGATTTGAGATAGAAGGTATACCCAACTGTCTCTTTTTGGTAACCTATGAAGACGCACTTTTCCTCTTTGGGTTTCAGCTTTTCAAGCTGAATCCTTTTGACATAAGTATCACATCCCCAAACTTTAGGAAACGACAATTTTGGTCTTTTGCCATACCACAGTTTGTATGGTGTCGTCTCAACGGATTTTGATGGTGCCTTATTTAAAGTGAATGCAGTTGTCTCTAATGCATAACCCCAAAATAATAACGGCAAATCAGTAAGAGACATCATAGATCGCACCATCTCTAATAAAGTACGATTACGACGTTCGGACACACCATTACGCTGTGGTGTTCCAGGCGGTGTCAACTGTTAAACAATTCCACATTGTTTTAAGTGAGCACCAAACTTGAAACTCAGATATTCACCCCCACGATCAGTCCGTAGGAACTTGATCTTCTTGTTACGATGATTTTCAACTTCACTCTGAAATTGCTTGAACTTCTCAAACGTTTCAGACTTGTGCTTCATCAAGTAGACGTAACCATATCTACTCAAATCGTCGGTGAAGGTGAGAAAATAACGATATCCGCCACGCGCCTCCACACTTATCGGACCGCACACATCGGTATGTATGATTTCCAACAAGTCGCTTGCACGCTCCATTGTTCTGGAGAACGGAGTCTTAGTCATCTTGCCCATGAGGCATGGTTCGCATGTGTCAAGTGAATCAAAGTCAAGTGACCCCAAAAGTTCATTGCTATGGAGTTTCTTCATACGCTTTATACCAATATGACCCAAGCGATAGTGCCATAAAAACATGGCGCTATCATTGTTAACTCTAACTATTTTGGTCTCAATGTTATGTATATGTGTATCATTGCTATCAAGATTCAATATGAACAATCCTCTCACATTGGGTGCATGACCATAAAAGATATTACTCATAGAAATAGAACAACCATTTTTCTCTGACTTAAATGAGTAACCTTCTCGCAATAAACAAGATCCAGATATAATGTCTGTGCTTAACGCGGGCACTAAATAACAATTATTTAAGTTCATAACTAATCCTGATGGTAACTGAAGTGAAACTGTGCCGACGGCGATTGCATCAACCTTGGAACCATTTCCCACGTGCATCGTCACTTCATCTTTCGCCAGCCTTCGCTTATTCCGCAGTTCCTGTTTCGAGTTGCAAATATGAGCAACAAAACCGGTATCGAATACCCAGGCACTACTATGAGAGTTGGTTAAGTACAGATCAATAACATGTATATCGAATATACCTGATTTTTCCTTGGCCTTCTTCTTATCAGCCAGATACTTGGGGCAGTTGCGCTTCCAGTGACCCATACCCTTGCAATAATAACACTCTGTTTCAGGCTTAGGTTCAGCTTTGGGTTTCTTCGTTGGATTGGCAACAGGTTTGCCGCTCTTCTTGGAATTACCCTTCTTTCCTTTGTCGTTCCTCTTGAAACTAGTGGTCTTATTCACCATCAACACTTGATGCTCTTTATGGAGTTCTGACTCTGCGACTTTTAGCATCGCGAATAACTCGCCGGGTGACTTGTTCATCTCTTGCATGTTGTAGTTCAACACAAAGCTCTTGTAGCTTGGTGGCAGTGATTGAAGAATTCTGTCAGTGATAGCCTCTTGCGGGAGTTCAATCCCCAGCTCAGCTAGACGGTTTGAGTACCCAAACATTTTGAGCACATGTTCACTTACAAACGAATTCTCCTCCATCTTGCAAGCATAGAATTTATCGGAGGTCTCGTACCTCTCGATCCTGGCGTTCTTCTGAAAGATAAACTTCAACTCCTGGAACATCTCAAATTCTCCATGACGCTCAAAGTGACGTTGAAGTCACGGCTCTAAGCGATACAAGACTGCACATTGAACTACTGAGTAGTCCTCCTTACGTGTTAACCAAGCGTTCTTAACATCTTGGTCAGCGGTAGTGGGTCGTTCATCTCCTAGCGCAGCATTAAGGACATAATCATTCTTCCCAGCTTGCAGGAGCAACTTAAGATTACGAGCCCAGTCTACAAAGTTGCTTCCATCATATTTCAACTTAGCTTTCTCTAGGAACGTATTAAAATTCAGGGTAACTGTCGCGTGAGCCATTGATCTACAACACAAATATTTTCGAAGTGGACTTAGACTATGTTCAAGATAATTAGAGTTTAACTAATCCAATTACTTGCTAAACTCCCACTCGAAAAGTACATCTCTCTAGTCATTTGAGTGGTACATGATCAAAATTCACTAACTCAAGTCCGGTCATCACGTGAGTTGAGAATAGTTTCAGTGGTAAGCATCACTATGCTAATCATATCAACTATACGATTCATGCTCGACCTTTCGGTCTCATGTGTTCCGAGGCCATGTCTGCACATGCTAGGCTCGTCAAGCTTAACCCGAGTGTTATCGTGTGCAACTCTTTTGCACCCGTTGTATGTGAACGTTGAGTCTATCACACCCGATCATCACGTGGTGTCTCGAAACGACGAACTGTAGCAACTGGGTTCTAAGAAAAATAAGGTGCATAAAAGGATTAACATCACATGCAATTCATAAGTGACATGATATGGCCATCATCTTGTGCTTCTTGATCTCCATCACCAAAGCACCGGCTCGATCTTCTTGTCACCGGCTCCACACAATTATCTCCATCATCATGATCTCCATCAACGTGTCGCCATCGGGATTGTCGTGCTACTTATGCTATTACTACTAAAGCTACGTCCTAGCAATATAGTAAACGCATCTGCAAACACAAACTTAGTTTAAAGACAACCCTTTGGCTCCTACCGGTTGCCGTACCGTCGACGTGCAAGTCGATATTAACTATTACAACATGATAATCTCATACATCCAATATATCACATCACGTCATTGGCCATATCAGATCACAAGCATATCCTGCAAAAACAAGTTAGACGTCCTCTAATTTGTTGTTGCATGTTTTACGTGGCTGTTATGGGTATCTAGTATGATCGCATCTTACTTACGCAAAAACCACAACGAAGATGTGCACATTTCTATTTAACCTCTCCAAGGACCGCCTCGGTCAAAAGAAATTCAACTAAAGTTGACGAAACCAACACCCGCCAGACATCTTTATGCAACGAGGTTGCATGTCAATCGATGAAACGAGTCTTTCGTAAGCGTACGAATAATGTCGGTCCGGGCCGCTTCAATCCAACAATACCGTTGAATTGAGAAAAGACTAAGGAGGGCAGCAAATCGAACATCACCATCCACAAAACCCTTTGTGTTCTACTCGAGATAACATCTACGCATGAACCTAGCTCATGATGCCACTATTGGGGAACGTTGCATGGGAAACAAAAAATTTCCTACGCACACGAAAACCTATCATGGTGATGTCCATCTACGAGAGGAGATTTGGATATATGTACCCTTGTAGATCCACAATAGGAAGCGTTAAGAAACGCGGTTGATGTAGTGGAACGTCTTCACGTCCCTCGATCAACCCCACGAACGTCCCACGATCCGTTCCGATCAAGTGCCGAACGGACGGCACCTCCGCGTTCAGCACACGTACAGCTCGAGATGATCTCGTCCTTCTTGATCCAGCAAGCAAGACGGAGAAGTAGATAAGTTATCCGGCAGCGTGACGGCGCTCCGGTGGTGGTGAGGATCGACTCCTGCACGGCTCCGCCCGAGCTCCACGGAAATACGATCTAGAGGTAAAACTATGGTGTCTAGATCTGAGTTGCACGTGGCAAAAGTTGTCTCAAATCAGCCCTAGACCACCACTATATATAGGAGGGAGTGGGAGGAGGCTTTCCTTGAGGGCCAAGCCCTCAAGGGTGCGCCGGCTAGGGAGGAGAGGAGGAATCCAACTCCAATTAGGATAGGAAAGTGGAGTCCTTCTCTTCCTTCCCACCTCCCCTTTTTTTTTTCTTTGGTTTTCTTCTTATGGCGCCAAGGCCCTCTTGGGCTGTCCCACCAGCTCACTAAGAGATGGTGCGCCACCCCTAAGGCCATTGGTCTTCCCCCGGGTGGGTGGCCCCCCTCCCGATGAACTTCCACAACCCATTCGTCACTCCCGCTACAATCCCGGTAATGCCCGAAAACCTTCTGGTAACGAAATGAAGTCATCCTATATATAAATATTCATTTCCGGACCATTACAGAAATACTCGTGACGTCTGTGGTTTCATCCGAGACTCCGAACAGCATTCAATAACCACACATATAACTCAACTATACTAAAACATCATCGAACCTTAAGTGTGCAGACCCTGCGGGTTCGAGAACTATGTAGACATGCCTCGAGGCACTCCTCGGTCAATATACAATAGTGGGACCTGGATACCCATATTGAATCCTACATATTCTCCAAAGATCTTATCGGTTCAACCTCAGTGTGAAGGATTCATATAATCCCGTATGTCATTCCCTTTGTCCTTCGGTATGTTACTTGCTCAAGATTTGATCGTCGGTATCCGCATACCTATTTCAATCTCGTTACCGGCAAGTCTCTTCACTCGTTCGTAATACAAGATCCCGTGACTTACACTTAGTCACATTGCTTGCAAGGCTTGTGTGTGATGTTATATTACCGACTGGGCCCCGAGATACCTCTCCGTCACACGGAGTGACAAATCCCATTCTTGATCCATACTAACTCAACGGACACCTTCGGAGATACCTGTAGAGCACCTTTATAGTCACCCAGTTACGTTGTGACGTTTGATGCACACAAGGTATTCCTCTGGTGCGAGTGAGTTATATGATCTCATGGTCATAGGAACAAATACTTGACACGCAGAAAACAATAGCAATAAAATGACATGATCAATATGCTACGTTCATAGTTTGGGTCTAGTCCATCACACGATTCTCCTAATGATGTGATCCAGTTATCAAGTGACAACACTTGCACATAGTCACGAAACCTTGACTATCATTGATCAACTAGCTAGCCAACTAGAGGCTTGCTAGGGACATTGTTTTGTCTATGTATCCACACATGTATCTATGTTTTCATTCAATACAATTATAGCATGGATAATAAACGATTATCTTTAAATAGGAAATATAATAATAACTATTTATCATTGCCTCTAGGTCATATTTCCAACAATATTTATAGCCAACGTGAAAACGGTTCGGCCTGAAATTTTTGGACCAGATTGCATGTAGCCCTTCCTCTCCGCTCAACATGTGGCACTCACGTATTAAGCGGTGGAGTTAGTGGAGATCGTGCAGATCATGCTTATCCAATCATGGGTAGTGGGTGCGGTTTGAGTGGTAACGACTGAAATTTTTAAAAATAAATTTTGTGGACTTCATTCGCAAAATCTTCAGCTGACAAGGACTCAGTGAAGACATTAAACGAGTTTCAAATATAACGCATATGAATAATATGAGAACACACTATGTTGAGCCAGCATAGAGGGGGAACCAGTCCGATTACATTCACTTAGAGGGAAAACACAACATGAAGACTTAGCAATAAGTGAATGTTTGTAAGGACTTTGAAAGCTCACAAATAAGTATATTTCCAATGAAGAACACATTTTGAGAAGTTTGAAAATTTTGAACTTTTGAGAAATTTGCAAACTTGAGGAATTTGAAAATCTAAAGAATTTGAAGATTTGAAGAATTTGCAAAAATCTCAACTTTGAAGAATTCCAAATTGGGTTGGTGGTGTGACCCACCGTATAAGAATGATGATTTCACACACCACGTACAATTGTCGTAGGGTCCTCAGAATCAGATTCTCCATTAATTTCTTCACACTTAGAGTGTTATTCTTCATTGATTGAAGAAAACGTTACTTCTTGTGTTGCACATCTAAGTCATCAATTTTGCGTAAGTGTTAGGATGTGTGTCCTTTCACATAAGATTCAAAGATTCTAAGATGTTTAGCTCACACCACAACTTGCAAAATCTCTTTTCATCCAAGGTCTTAGTGAAGATATCTGTGAGTTGTTCTTCAGCCTTCACGTGGTCGAGGACGATGTTGCCCTTGAGTACATGGTCAAAAAGAAAATGATGATGAATCTGGATGTGCTTGGTCTTCAAGTGTTATATTGTGTTGTATGCAAACTTGATTGCACTCTCATTGTCGCGGTAGAGTGGCACATTCTTCACGTTGATGTCGTAGTCCTTGAGGTTTTGCTTCTTCCACAGTAGTTGAGCACAGTACGAACCAACAACAATGTACTCAGGTTCGACAAGTGAAAGTGACACGGAGTTCTGCTTCTTTAAGGACCAACAAACTAAGGATCATTCGAGAAAACGGCAGGTGCCTGATGTTGACTTAAGATCCACATGGTCACCAGCATAGTTAGAGTCAGAATATCTAATGAGATGAAGATTTGAGCCCTTGGAGTACCATAATCCAAGTGTTGGTGTGTGAGCTAGATATCAAAGAATACGCTTCACAGCCATATGGTGTGATTCCTTCGGTGTTGTGCGGAAACGGGCACACATGCAAACACTAAGCATAATATCTGGCCTAGATGCACATAGGTACAACAAAGAGCCAATCATAGAGAGATATACCTGTTGATCGAAATCCTTACCATTTTCGTCAGTGCGGAGGTGGTCGTTGGTAGGCAGTGGAATTTTGACGTGTTTGCATTCATGCATGCCAAATTTCCTTAGAACATCCTTGAGGTATTTCTATTGACAAATGAAGACGACATTACCTTGTTGACCAATTTGTAGTCGTAGAAAGAATTTCAACTCCCCCACCATGGACGTTTGATATTCTTCACCGATCATGTAGGAAAATCCGTCACTGTAACGTTTGTCAGTACAATCAAAGATGATATCGTCCACATAGATTTGGCACACAAATAGTTCATTGTCATACGATTTTATGAAGAGAGTAGGATCAAGTGAACTTGGTTTGAAGCCTTTCTTCATGAGGAATTCCTTCAACGTGTTGTACCACACCCGAGGGGCTTGCTTGAGGCGATAGAGAGCCTTGTTGACTCTAAAGACTTTGTTAGGATGCTTTGGGTCTTCAAAAACTGGGGGATGAGCAACATACACTTCTTCCTCAAGCTTACCATTGAGGAATGCTCTTTTCACATCCATTTGATACAATGTGATATTGTGATGGTTAGCATAAGCAAGCAATATATGAATAGCTTCAAGTCTAGCAACATGTGCAAAAGTTTCATCAAAGTCAATTCCTTCAACCTGTGTGTAGCCTTGGTCTACAAGTCGTTCCTTGTTCCACACTACCTGACCATCTCCGTCTTGCTTTTATTAGTAGATCCACTTGGTATTGATGACATTGTGCTTGCGAGGATCAAGCCGCTTGACAATTTCTTACACATTGTTGAGCTTGAAATGATGAAGTTCTTCTTGCATAGCTTGAATCCACTCAGGTTCCATGAAGGCTTCATCAACTTTTGAGGGTTCTATGATAGAAATGAAGGAAGAATTCCCACAAAATTTAATTAAATGTGAAGCTTTTGAGCGAGTGAGGGGACCTGGCACATTGATGTCATCGAGGATTTTGTCAATATACACTTCATTTGATATCCTTGGATGCACGGGTTGAAGACCTTGATCGGGTTGAGGAATTTCATCCGGAGCAATTTTCTCAGGTGCACCAGCCTGAATTTATTCATTGTTTGGGATGACTTCTTCAACAGGCATTTGTTATTCAGTAGGAATGATATCTTCAGTACCTTTGAACCTAATAGATTCCTCATGAGGCATTTCATCTAGCACAGGAGGCAGGTGCTCTCTTTGCGATACATTAGTTTCATCGAACCGCACATCTATAGTTTCAACAACTTTGTTGTGGTAGTTATTTAAGACTATGTAGGTGTGCGAGTCCTTTCCGTAACCAAGAATAAAACCCTCATGTCTTTTGGTGCAAATTTTGAACTGTGGTGAGGATATCTAATCCAGCATCTTGCACCAAAGATTTTGAAATAACTTACATTTGGTTTCTTGTCAGTGGGGAGTTCATATGAGGTCTTCTTGAGGAATTTGTGAAGATATACCCTCTTGATGATGTGGCAGGTAGTATTGATTGCCTCAGGCCATAAGCAACGAGGAGTTTGATATTATTCAATCATAGTCTGTGCCATCTCAACAAGAGTGTTGTTCTTGCGCTCCACGACGCCATCGTGTTGAGGAGTATAAGGGGCAGACAGCTCATGAGTAATACAAAATTCATCAATATAGTCATCAAGACTAGAGTTCTTGAATTTTGTCCCATTGTCACTCCTCATGTGTTTGATCTTGACGCCGAAGTTCGTCGAGGCCCTTGAGGCAAATCGTTTGAAGACTTCCTGCACTTGCTTTTTCCTTTGTCTCCGTAGGTGATATGGTTCAGCGGTGATGGAGTTAGTGAAAGTGCGTTATATCGACTAAAGGGGGTGAATAGGAGATTTTTACAAATTCATCACTGAGGAAATTCCTAATGGGGGAAGTCCTTAGTCATGAACTGGATGCAGTGGAAATAGTACTTAAATACATATGCAAAAGCTACTATAGCTAAGTCCTCAGAGTGAGTTGAAGTGTTCGGTTTGCACAGGTCACATGAACAGGATAAGCAGGTGATGAATAACTTCAGTGAAGAATTTGAGGTGAGTAATTCAGAGAAAGTCTTCAATCAAATTCTTCAAACAGTACAGATCAAACTCATCAACATGCAATTGAGTAAATGAAAGAGTTGAAGAAATAGAACCAGTAGCTCGATGAAGACAATGGTTTGATGACCCAATTCCAACTGTTGTGATAGTTGTACTTCTGGTTTGGAGCGGCTTGGTATTCAAACCAGAGGACACACAGTCCTGGGACACATAGTCCCTACAGTACTCTCCTTGAGATAAGGACGCAAAGTCCTCGCCCAACACTCGTGGTAAGTCTTCAGGGCATACTTCCAAACCCTCACAAACTCAGTCACCCGGCGATCCACAATTCACTCCTGGATTCTCTAGACCATGACGCCTAACCGTCTGGTGGATGCACAGTGCTCAAAGGTAACAAGTGTCGATTCCACACATGAACAATCCTTCAGTGATGCTCAATCACTATGGGTTTTGGGTTTTGGTTTGGGTGTTTGGGGTTTTTCCTCACTTGATAATTTTTGCTCAAAGTCCTTAAGGATTGGGTTGCTCTAAATGACAAGTGTTAGTTTCTGTAGGAGCAGACAACCAACTAGTGGTTGTGGGGGCAGCAATTTATATCCTGGGAGCATCCCGACATGATATGATCGTTGTGTGGATATGATTGGGGGCAGGTGGTGTGCGGTGCGGCAACGGTCTAATCGTTCAATTGGGGAAGTCCTCATGTCTCTCATGTTCCTCACTTGAAAGATCTCGTATGTGTAGGCTTTAGTTAAGCATCATGAGGAAATCTTTTCTTGGTATTACCTCGACCCTCTTTAACAGTATGGTGTTCCTCTCACTCAAGAAAAAAGAAAATGAAACAGAAAGAGTAAATCTTCAAGCTTCAAAGTCTTCAGACCATTTTCTTTGGGATACACCGAATTCCTCATCTTCAATGTCTTCATGAGAAATAGCAATTTCTTTGCTATCAAAGTCTTCAAGAATTGACCAAAGTCTTCACCCGAAGACATACATTTTTAGGGGTCGATATTCACCGAGTAACTCAAACTCCTCAGCAACTTATAGAGCATGTGTACACTCACAAAAATATCAGTCTCTTAACCTATAAGTCTTCAATCCACCAAAATCACTAAGGGGCACTAGATGCACCTACAATCTCCCCCTTTTTGGTGGTTGATTACAAATAGGTTAAGTTTTCAACGGGAATAAAAATATGAAGTGTAAGTACAGACTTTGAGGAATTTGATTGCAAGATATAGAGAAACTCTCCTTGAAGATGTGCATGTATGAGGAATTTGCTTTGGAGTGCAAATGCACATTGATGATTTATATCATGGAGATCTCCCCCTATATCTTGTAATTCATGCATGCATTTAACTTGTAGTGTGAGGAATTTGAAATGCATGATGAAAAATGGTGTCTGATAAATTTCAGTATGCATGCATTTAATCAACTTGAGGAATAAGCATGCGAGGAAAAAATGTTCAAAAGTGTCAGACCACCACTGGGCTTAAGTTACAACTCATTACAGAAAAAACTTCAGAAGAACGAGAGTTTGTAACTTAATAAAGTTTATAGTAGCCCATAAAGTAGACCCGCTTGAAGACTAACTCAGATTTCTTCCCCTTTGTCATCAAGTGACGAAAAGGGACAAAACTGAGGACTAACGCCCCTAAATTACTTCACTTTTGTGTTGGAGGAGGAGCATTGGGGTCGTTCGTTGTAGCAGTGTCATCAAGGTCTTCAGCTTCATTAGTAGTGTGCGTTGAAGAAAATGAGCTCACCACCATTTGAGGAAGAAGAATCTTCTTGAACTTCTTCTTTGGAGGCCAGGACCAGTCAAAGTCTTGCTGGAACTCCATTTCAATGAGTTCCTCAGAGGTCTTCATGTGATACAGAATGGCCCATGTGCGATCAAATATCTCATGAAGATAATAGTGAATATTTTTCACTTCATTCCTAGTTGCGTTGAGGTCTTTCACAATTGCACCAAACTGACGGTTGACCCATTTCTTGTTGCAGTCAACCTTCTGAAGAAGACTTAGCAGGAGCGCATGGTCAGCCATCACACACGGTACGGTTAGGCTTGGTGGTTCTTCTGATGAAGTGTCATCATTGGTGGAGTCTGATGCTGCTTTGTGAAATTGTCCATCAAGGGGCCGAGTTCCTTCATCAATCACAGATCTGCCTTTGCCTTCAATGTCGTCGAAGGAGCTTTTGACGACTTCAATTGGAGGCAAGTAAGTATGGTGACTCGGAATGTCAGCCATGTAAGCAATTCCTGACCTTTTTTTATGAACCTCGTGATCCATGGTGTGTAAGGCTTCAGATCAAATGGTGAGAGAGCAAAGTGGGACATAGTCCTCGTGAAGAAATCATGAAGGTTTATGGGGATTCCATGTATAATCTCAAAGATCAAATTCTTCATGATGCCCACTATTTCTTCATCATTTTAGTCATGGCCCTTGATTGGGCAGAAGGTTTTGGCTAAGATGCGGTATACTGTCATGGGCACATAAATCAATTCCTTTGCGAGGAATGTGGTTCTTGGTAGCTCACGAGGTGCCAAAGGCTTCATGAGGACTTGCATGAGATGATTTTCCAATTCAGGTTCCACATAGACGCATTTGGGTCCTTCTGAGGGGATTGGGACTTGAAGAGCCCGAAGTAATTCAATTGCAGGGGCTTTGAAGTGTGTATCTTGTGTCATCCAGTCTAGAACCCAAGTGTTGACATCTGCGACATCTCCTAAAAGGTGCAGTGTAGCATAGAAGTGAAGAATGATTTCTTCATTCCAGTCACAGATTTCAGAGCAAAATGGCAGCAGTCCAGAATCATGAAGAACTCGAAGAACTGGTTCGTAGCAAGGAATGTCCTCCATATCTACATGAGGAATTTGCGTGTGAGGAAAGACATTTTCCTTGTTGAAGAGAACAAAGATGTAATAGTTCATCTCGCTATGGGTACAAAATCTGCTACGCTTGAACTGAGGAGATTCATATGGACTCGGGCCGGTGAAGTAGTGATGTTCATCAAAGAATTGGCCCTGTCAAACATTGGCCTTTTTCCTTTGTAGGGCTGAATAAACGTTCGTTGAAGATTTGGCTTGAAGCGGCTTCCAAGACTTTGGATATTTCCCGTGTGAGGAATTTTAGCCACAACAACTACTGTCTGAGGATTTGCAAAATGTGGTTCACCAGCAGATTCTTCATTTTGTGTTGGAGCAGTTTCTTCAGGCACATGTTCTTCACTCTGAGGAATATCCTAAGCCAATGTATCAGTTTCTGGCACAATAGTTTCTTCAACATTTGCAGTTTCATCAGTTGATGCAGCTGATTCTTGTTCCGGGGCAGACTTAACGGGAGAGCTCTTTTCTTCAGATCTAGTCAAAACTTTAGTGGCTCGAGGAGACTCGTGTACTTGACGAATTGGAGGGACCATTGGCGAATTTGGATGAGTCTTTTCCCAAAAGTCATCACGTATCACAGGCGTGTTGCACCCAATGTCCACATTGTCCTCCTTTCCTTCCGCAGTCATCTCAGGGTTTGAGGCGGAGAAGTTGAGTCTTGAGGAATTTGATCAGCATCAATTTCCTCATCAATGGGTGTGAAAGCAGCAGAGCGATTTTCTTCAATTTCCTCATCCCTTTCTTGGATGGCATCCTACTCGCCAAAGGGTACAATCGTATAGGAAGGTGCAACATTGAGAGGAGTTGCATCAATTGGAGAAGTTTAAGAAGTTGTCAAAGTCCTAAAGCATTTTGCCTCTTAGGACTCTGAAGTTGTTGATGCCTCTCTCTTCTTGGATTCTTTTTTAGCTGCTTTGGTTTTCTTCACTTCTGATGCGGAAGGAAGAGTGATTTTCTTCACTGTTGAAGACTTTGGTGAAGGAGCATTTTCTTCAGGCATAGCATATTCGTTTGCTGGCCTGGCAGGTTCATCACCACCAGGTTCATCAGTTGCACGTTCATCAGGAGCAGGATATTTAATGTTTTCATCAACCAGTTGGACAGTGTAGCTGGCCTAAGGAATGGATGGTTGCATTGGGGCTGCAACCCTGTTGTTGTACTCTACTATGGCTTTAGCAGCAACCTTGACGAGTCTCACTTTGGCTCCCTTCGTTTCAGCATGATAGCTTGTGAATTTCTCACTCAGAGTTTTGACCTCAACTTGAGTGGAGACAAGTTGCTCAGGCGTCAAGGTTAGAATATTTTGTTGCAAGTATTTCTCCTTTTGAACCTTTGCTTTTTGAGCTTGTTTGGTTTGTTGGGCCTTCCATTTTTCTTAATTGATGAATAGGCCACCATGTGACTGGGTCCAGGTGGAAGTACCAAAGATCAATGAAGTCTAGTACTACTGTAGGATCCAGTGCGAGGGGAATGGTGGGACCCTTAGCCTAAGCGACTCTTTCTTGTTTGTTTATCATGATGGCTTCAAGTGTTTCATCATCATATTCATCATCTTCCTATGATGCAAAGGGAACATAGAGGGCAACTCTCTTTGGACTGGGCCTTGTTCCTCTCCCAGCAGTCATCTTTTTCTTCAGTATGCCACATGAAGATTTCTGTGTCGTGCCTTAGGCAGATGTTCTTGAGGGAATTGGGGTCCCTGTTGGATGCTGACTTGACCGAGGTTGCACAGGAAGTGAATACTTTGCTGCACTTGAGGACATTGCAGCAACACTTGGAGCTGTCTGTGGAGTTCGCTGTTTTGATAGTGTTGTTGAGGACTTTGGCTTGACACCTGGTTTCTACATCAGGGCCTTCTTGGGACGTGGAATAGTGGCAGGAACCTCAGTAGCAGAGGAGGAGGAAGCAACAACTGCACCAGCAGATTCCTCATTGAAGGTTGTCACAGCTTCTTTGGCGACTTTCTTCAGTTTTGCCAAATACTTGGTTTTTTCCTCAAGATAGTCTTCAATAGTGACCATGATTAAGGGATGGTCACTTTGTTGATCTCCCATAGGCAGTTTGTTGCTAGGAGGCTTGAGAGCAAATTTCTTGGCATACTTGGGAGTGACATACTTGTATTCCTTCCACTCCTTAGCACATCTCCTTTCAATCTTCTGAAGCCGGATCTTGTTCGTAGTGGTTTCCTTCCCATAGATGTTTTCATCAGGTGTGCAATAATCAGCATAAATGTCATCAGTAATCTCAACGGCAGTGTTCTGCTGTGGCTTCTTGCCACCCTTTTGTTTCTTGTCATCTCCATTTTCTTCAGTTGAGGACTTTGCTGCAGAATTTGAATTCTGGAGGAATCTGATGACACGGGAAGATTTTCTTCAAGAAACGTTGCAAATGAGTTAAGTTGATGAGAACCTAGTGACTCATCAGCTGACATTTTGTACCTGTGAACATAGTATAGGTGCGAAGAATTTGGAGTGGTCATATGCGTTCTCATATTTTTGGAATTTTAAAAATGACTCAAGATGAGGAATTTGACCAATACTTTGTTGACGAATTTCGCCAAGCATTCTCGTCTTGGGTTCGAGAGTTGTGCATATTCAAAAATTTACACAATTGAGGAATCTCGTGAAGAATTTAATAACTTAGAGAAATTCATTAGGTGTTCTAGACATGGATGTGTTCATCTGAAGGATTTTCTGAGAAATAACAATTGTCACAGATCTAATGAAAATATATGGATCAATACGGGAGTAAAATTAGATTTTAATTACCCTGTGTGAAGAAAACGACAAACTAGACGAACTGGGGAAGTGAAAATGGAAGCTCATCGGTTCAGATCTCGAGGGCCCTAACTTGGCGACTGAAGACGGCTACGGCGGCGGAGGAGGAAGATGATCCATGGTTGGCGTGAGTCTGGTGATGGCGAGACCGAGGCAACGAAGCTGTTCCTCACCAGCGACAAAGATTTCCAATGGCGGTGCTAGGATAGAGCTCGAACGGGGGAGGATGAAAGCGAGAGGAAGAGTTTTTACTGAAGGGGGTAGGGGTTATTCATAGTTGAGGTGCAAATGGTACGGAGCAAAACTTTCAGACCGAACTGTCCGTGGGCCCTTCCTCTCCACTTGACACGCGTTACCCACATAAGAAGCGGTGGACTAAGTGGAGATCGTGTTTATTCTATCACGGGTAGTGGGTGTAGTCAGAGCGGTAACGGCTGAAAATTGAAGTTTGAAAATTTTGAGGATTTTCTAGCAAAGTCTTCAGCTGACAAGGACTCAGTAAGGACTTTGAACAAGTGACAATTAGTATGCATATGAATATTTGATAATAGGTTGGGTTCAGCTTAGCATAGAGGGGAGATGGGTCCAATCACATTCACTTAGATGAAAAACCAACTTGAAGGCATATCAATAAGTGAATGTTGTTGAGGACATTGAAAGCTCATGTATATATATCAATGAAGATCATCACAAAAAAGTTTTTGAAGACTTTGAAAATTTGAAGAATTTGCAAAAAGTCTCAGTTTTGAAGAATTTCAACTTGAAAATTTTCAAATTTGGTGGTGGCGTGACCCACCGTATAAGAAATGATGATTTCAGGCGCCGCGTACAATTATCGTAGGGCCGTGAGAATCAAATTCTTCATTAATTTCTTCACACTTAGAGTGTTATTCTTCATTTATTGAACAAAAATGTTACTTCGTGTGTTGCACATCTAAGTCATTAATTTTGTATAAGTGTTAGGATGTGTGTCTTTTCACAGAACATTCAAATATTCTAGGATATTTAGCTCACACGCAACTTGCAAAACCTTTTCTCATCCAAGGGCTTAGTGAATATATTTGTTAGCTGGCCGTCAGTCTTCACATGGTCGATGACGATGTTGCCCTTCAGTACATGATCACGAAGAAAATGAGGACGGATCTGGATGTTCTCGGTCTTCGAGTGTTGTAGTGGATTGTAAGCAATCTTGATTGCACTCTCATTTCATGGTAGAGGGGCAAATCCTTCATGTTGATGTCGTAGTCCTTGAGGGTTTGCTTCATCCGTAGCAGTTGAGCATAGCAAGAACCAGCAGCAACGTATTGACCTTCAGCAGTGGAGAGTGATACGCAGTTCGGCTTCTTTGCGGACCAACATACTAAGGATCGTCCGAGGAAATGATATGTGCCTGATGTTGACTTGCGATCCACGCGGTCACCAGCATAATCAGAATCAGAATATCCAACTAGGTGAAGATTTGATCCCTTGGGGTACCATAATCCAAGTGTTTGTGTGTGAGCTAGATACTGAAGAATATGTTTCACAACCTTATGGTGTGATTCCTTCGGTTTTGCTTGGAAACGTGCACACATGCAAACACTAAGCATAATATCTAGCCTACATGGGTACAATAAAGCGCCAATCATAGAGTGATATACTTGTTGATCAAAATTTGTACCATTTTCGTCAGTGCAGAGGTGGTTGTTGTTAGGCATGGGAATTTTGACACCTTTTCATTCGTTCATGCCGAATTTCTTCAGGACATCTGTAACTCACAAGATGCGATCCTATCCTTATTTAGGCACGAGGGCCTCGACGGGGACAGAAGCGCATCTCGTCGTCTCGCAAGAATGGATATCGTTACAAGTACATGTACTGAAAAGGTGAGATATATGGAATTGGTTTACACTCGCCACAAGATACATCAGAGTCACATCAGTACAATACATAAAAATCATGATGAAGAGCAGGGTCCGACTACGGACGGAAACAAACGAGAAAAGAAAACGACGACCATCCTTGCTATCCCAGGCTGCCGGCCTGGAACCCATCCTAGATCGATGAAGAAAAAGAAGAAGAAGCAACTCCAAATGAACAATCAACGCGCTTGCGTCAAGTAACCTTTACATGTACCTGCAACTAGTGTTGTAGTAATCTGTGAGCCATAGGGGACTCAGCAATCTCATTACCAAAGGTATCAAGACTAACAAAGCTTAATGGGTGAGGTATGGTTAAGTGGTGAGGTTGCAGCAAGCGACTAAGCATTATATGAGTGGCTAACTTACGAGTACAAGAATAAAGAGGGGGAAGAACTACGCATAATGGATGTGAACTACTATTGATCAAATGAATGATCCTAAACACCTACTTACGTCAAACATAACCCCACCGTGTCCTCGGTCGGAGAAGGAGCTCACGAAAGAGACAGTCACGGTTACGCACTCAGTTGGCATATTTAATTAAGTTAACTTCAAGTTATCTAGAACCATTATTAAACAAAGTTTCCACGTTGCCACATAATTGCAGGAACGGCATTCCGAAAGATCTAACCCTGCAGGGGTGCTCCGACTAGTCCATCACAAATTACCACAAGCCGCATAGAAATCCTCGATCATGAAGCTCGCGATCTCGTCGGACTCCTTAGTGGAAAACCTCAACTCTCAGATTACCCAAAGCATCATCGGAATCCCGATGCACAAGACATTCGTCAAAGGTACAACTAATCCAGCAAGGTCGCCGACGTGTCGACGATCTCGATAGGAGCCGCCTATCTCGTTCTCAGGACACAATCGGATGAGCACAGCGTACAATGGCCTCATAGAAATCACCGGAGTTGCCTCGGGGTGGCCCCGCAAACGGCTTTGTTTTGGACCAGCACCATCAGCACTGGCCCTCCCTGTATTATGTAGAATTACTCCTCGGGTTCATGATGCCCTATGCTTTTCAGTATTAACAGTATTATTATGTTGGGCAAATGTAGTACCAATGTTGGGCCTTGCCAGACCAGCTTTAATCTGAAATGAAATATCAAGGGGGTCCCCATAACAACCCCGATCGTGTTAGGAGCGCTCAATTATGGAACATAACTCCGGTAGCCGAAACTAAGGGGGCAAAGGTGGAACAAAACACTAGGCTAGAAAGGCCGAGCCTTCCACCTTTTACCAAGTATATAGGTGCATTAATTAAATAGCAATTAATATGGTGATATAACAAGGAACCCATGTTATCACATAGAAGCAACTACACCTGCAACCATCAACGCTAACACATGGTTAAGCAAGCGGTAACATAGCCAATCACTGGTTTGCTAGGTTGTGAACAGGTTGAAGGTTTTCATGGCAATGTTGGAAGGCTGATATTTAACATGTGGTAGGCAGCGAGACATAACGATAGATACGGTAAAACTAGCATGGCAATGTTAGTAATGGTATCTGGGGAAATGGTCATCTTGCCTGAGATCCCGCTTGGAAGAAGAACGACTCCGTGAAGCAGACGAACCGATGTAGTCGAACGGGTCCTCACTCTCCGACACGCTTGCGGAACTCTATCGAGACGAAGGAAACCGGAAACAAGAATCAACACACGATATTCGCCACACGATGCACAACACATATGATGCATGAACGGCTAGATATATGCAAGACGTAACATGGCAACTCACAACAATCAAACACGAGACATTAAGTGAAGTTCAATATGCAACGAGTTGCGTATTGACGAAACTCCACATATGAATTATTTAGTTCTATCCCTATTAGGTACACGGCAATATTGTATGTTGTTAAACATGGCAAGAGGTGAGGTGTAATTAAACTATCTATCTAAGCATTTCATATGAGGTCGGAAACGACATATAGCATCTCCGAGATGACCTCATACGTCAATTTGTAATTATGTCCAGATCTGAACTAACATGTTTTAATATTGGTTAAACAGCAAAATAAATAGGTTAACGTGATTCTACGTGTCGTTACAATCAATTTACACATAGAGAACATCTCCAACGGAGCTACGGTTCAAAAGATATGAACACTGCAAGATATGATGGCATGAATGCAATATGTGTGCAACGATAGTCACAAGCCTTTCAAAACACACAACCAGCAAGATCATATGAAACTACACGAGATTATAAGCAAGTTTCATATAGGACACGATCAAAACGGAGCAACGGTTCAACAACTACGAGTTAAACAAGAAATCACTACAATCTGCCAAAATCAGCAACATAGCATTTTTGCAACCTCGGACAACTAGCTACACAAATCCCAAAATGCTCAACAAAGGCATGAGATAGTAGAGGGAAAGATGCACTACAACATACAACTAATAACACCTAGCATGGAATCATGGATCACTAGGAAAAGAACTCACAAAAGGTCACCTCACACACAGTTTCAGACTTAGTGAAAATATCAGTTTATGACAGTGCAGTTTTCGATCTGAAGGCATATTGATAGCCGCAAAACTATATGTTACAGGACTCCAAATGGCATGAAAATTCATAGCATGCTAGAGAATCTTAAGCTCTACAACTAACTCCATTGCACCAACCTCAAAAGAGCTACAGATCGCCACATAAACTCATGTAAAGACAGCAACAAAATATAACAGATTTCAGACTTAGAAATATTTCAGCATCTCCAAAACAACATTATTTCCTAGCAAGTTGAGAACAAGCAAACCAGACCTAAACATGGATTTCTATTGCAACCAAAATTACCAAAGGCTAGCCTACACATCCAAGGGCATATCTCTAGTTGACAACTCCTTCATATCATGCACGGATTAAATCCCACAAAATAAACAAAAGGGCAACATGGCAAAATATCACGCGCACTAACTTTCTCAAAAGATAAAACTAAATTCAAAGTTAAGTTTTATGAATTTTTCTAGCCCTAAAACATATATAACATGAGGGGTTGCAAAATAATAATATCGCCACACGAATATGCGAAAATATGTCCTAAACATGATATAGCAAACTAGCGACGGAATCCTACATGCAAAAATACAAACAACTACTCTAAAATACATGGAAAAAGTTCCCTAAAAACATGAGCATTTCATCTATGGGGTTTGAGAAATCCGGACACGCACGAAAATAAATACGGGACAAGCAACCTATTGGGACAGCACACGTTTCTAGGCATATGGCAAGTTAAATCACTTCAAACATGCATGCAAGTTGCAAATTATGAATCTAATCGGAAAACTACACAAGTTTCATATATAAATCACCTCGATCCGACGCTCGGATAATAAACTATGGCCGTTTGAAATATTTAGAATATTCTAAAATTCACTAAATCACACAGAAATTCCTAAATTACTAAACGGGCCGAATCTGCTCTACCGGGCCGAACGGGAGCGTGTCTTAGCTATTATGCGCGGGGGCAAGGGTTGCGGGAGGCTCACCTAGTGGGCTCGGCCCACGGAGGAAAGGAGGCAGGCCAAGGGCGAGGCCAGCCTAGAGTGGCCTGGGCACTGGGCCGGCTTGGCCTGTGCGGGGTTGCGGCCCAGGTGGAGGAGGCCTCGAGCTTGCCTCTCGTTCTCCTCCCATGCCCGAGGGCACGAGGGCCTGGCGGCACCGGCGGCGCAAGGCGGCGAGGTTGCAGCGGCGGCGGGGATGCCCTCGGATCCGGCGGATCCGGTCCTCGGGGGCCCGTTCCCAGCGGAGAAGGAGGTAGGGCCAGCCCACGCTCGGAGATCGGGCAGAGGTGGCAAGCTCCTGGCGGCGGCTCGTTCCCTACGCAGAGAGAGAGAGAAACAGTGAGGGAGAGGGAAAGAGAAGGGGAGGGGGAAGGAGGTCCAGCGGAGCTGCTGCCTGAAGGTCGCCGGCGGCGAGGTCCGATGGGGTCGAGGGAGACTGTGCGCGGCGGCGCAGGCGACGGAGCCTGGAGCGGGAGGCGCGGCTGCAGGGAGCGGGGATCATGGGCGGCGACGGGCTCGGGCCCGGGCGGGCCGGCGATGGGCTCGGGCGGGCCCTGCATGGGAGGAGAGAGGAAGCAGGGCGCCAGGTGGATGCGGGAGAGAGGTGGGAGGCGACTGGCGGCGGCACACATCCCTATGCACCTAGGGTTTGCCTAAAAATGACAGGGAGGGCATCTACTTATAGGAAGGGGCTAGGTTAGAGGGTTCTCGGGGGTTTTTCGACCCTCCGATCGCGATCGGACGGTCCGATCAGAGAGGCGGGTTAGGGTTAGCTGTGTAGAGAAGGCTAGGTGGGGATAAGAGGGAATACGGGCACCCGGCAACGTATTTTAAAACACCGATAAAACGTCCGACGAAACACCGAATACGGTGCTGCTACGGTCGACCGTTCGGGTACCAGACGGACTCCGATTGCAACGAAAATTGGCAGGCATCCTACCTATATTAAATAAGACCGCACGCCAAGTTTCTACCCAATCCGAGAAAGTTTTTCACACGCTTTTAAAAACAAGGTTTGACGATGCCGCGGGCGCGTGCGAGTGTGGTCGGGCTCAGAACGGGCAACGACGAGAACTGGCAACTAGTAACGGATGCAAGTTTGAAAACTGGCGGCAACGGGATGCTGATGCAATGATGATGATGCGCATGATGCAATGATGATGCGACAATTAAAAATAATCACACGACGAAAACGAAATAAAAGGGGAATCTTCTGGGGCGTCAGTCTCGGGCTGTCACAACTCTCCGACACTACAAGAGGATCTCGACCCGAGATCCAAGAATGAAAGGGAACAAGATGAGAAAGCAAGAGGTAAAACTTTATTGCTTCTTTAACAAACGAGTGAGACCAACGATCCTTGAAGGTTGCAAAGAGATGAAGAATGACATGAGAAACACGCAAGAATTCATGGAAAATTTCGGCAGCACTTCGGTAGGAAAAAGGGAACAATAATTCGATAAGATAGGAGAACTGGACAAGATTCACAACAAACAACTAAATTGAGCAAGGGAACAATATTATCTTGATAGAACAATATGATTGACCAAAAAGAGCAACATCACCACAACTCTGGAACAAGAGAATAGAAACTAGATCTTGGAAAGAGGGAACAAAGAAGAAAATGAGAACTACTACCACAAGAATCTTGAAGAACATCTTGAGATAAAGAATTGATATCATAAGCCACTCCGGAAGAAGAATTGAAATCACTAAGAACAAGAATAAGAATTATGTTATGCTTATCCTTCATCAAGTTTAATTGATGACAAGCAACGTATTTAGCGTACCACTTATTCTTTTAGAAAAGATTGAGGAGATATATGAGCACAAACTTGAAGAAGTCTTGAAGGAGGCACCGGTAAGAATTGGATTGAATGGGGATATAACAAGAATGAATGGAGATACTTGAGAACGAAAAGATCATGAGCCACCTAACAAAAAACTTGAATGAGGCATTGGAATAATTGAGAGACGAACAAAGAGACAACAATTGAGAAGAATTTGAGCACGAAAGCTGAAAGCTGAGAATGAAGAATCTTCTTAAATGATGGCCTTCGGAGGATCAAGAATGAAAACAACTTAGAAATGCACCGGATAGCAAGAAAGGAATTAACATGATTGGGAACAATCCAAGATGATGCCACAAAGCTGAGATGATGAATCTTCAAGAGCATGGAACAAGATTTGAAAGAAACACTTCTTCGGTCTTCCAAGCTCAAAATGATGAGGAGAACACCACCAGGAATAACTGAGGCACTCCGGAATAATGAAGAATGAATGGTTAAGCCAAATACGAGAATTTAATTCGAATAGATCTTGGAGAAGGGATATGACTGATGGAATCCATACTTACGCCACATTGAAAAAGAATTAGAGATCTCCGGGAAAAGATTAGAAGAGTCAGATAAGATCCTTGGAAAAACCTGTGGGTTATGGGCCCACTCAAAGAAACCACTGTTGAAAAGATTTCTCAAAAAGAGAGAGATGGCACTCGTACAAGGAAAACTTGACGAGATGAGACCCTCGAAATAATTAAAAGAATTGAAAGCAAGAAACTTCTGAGATAACTTCAACACTCTGGATAGAATAGAAAGAAATGACAACAAGAAGACTTGATAAGAATTTTCACATGGGAAAGAATTACAAGGACGAAAGTGATATGATGAACACGGATAACTAAATTGAATTCACCGGAAAAGATAACAAGATTGAATAAAGATGAACACGAAGCTCCTGAGAATCTTCACAATGAATCACCGGATAGGAAACGGAAGAAAAGATAGCGCAAGCAACAATGAAAAGGAAGGCACTCGGATGATAAACTAATCACTGAAGAAAAGGGTGGGAGGGCAAGGAAAAACAAAGACAACTTGGGATAGATGAAATGAACTCCGGAAAGAAAAGAGAGATTGATCTTGCAAATATTGGAGAGGATTGAATTCACATAAGAGAAACACACCGGTTGGAAAAGAATTGATATGCCGATTCCGGTTGACAAGAATTGAAAAGACAAGTTGATTTGAGCAACAGAATTAATGAGCATCCCCATACAAATATGAGAACAGCTCTTGGAAAGATATGAAATCACCATTTGACATCGAAGCAACTTGAATTATCATACTCCAACAAAACAAAGGGTGAGGCTTACGAAACAAGCCAAAACAAATTTATGAGAGAGATTTCGTCTGATATTTTCGTGGACATGATCGCACGGGCTCGATCCTTACAGTAGCCATCCTCTGCAAGGCAGTGCACACGACATACGAAGCGTCCATGAGTCGTAGCAAGCTACAAGGACTCTTTAAGACACAACGAGAACCACTGTAAGTCGACCATGAACAAACGAATCCACTAGATGTCGAACCCCAACCTAACATCATGCATTTGTTGGAAGATTGTCCTGTAAGTAACTACTTGAATTCCCACCTAAGGACTCCCGAAATTTCTGGTCATGCAATCTGGTCCATGGATACAAGGAGTAATATATCACTAAACTCCTATACTAACCCGTCCAGTGTATCACATCCGTTAACACAGAACCAGAATCTCGGAACCTCATCTATCACAGATCCTCGTAATCACAACGATACAAAGTATGGCGATACATCCGGAACTCTCTGCACCAGTACTGGGGAAGCCGGACTCCTCTCGCCACTACTAGTATTGAAGCAATTTCGGACATCCTTCGTCCTGAGATACTAAGAAATCTGAATGATAATGATGTGCTCAAGAATCCCCTGGAGCTCAACTCCCCGGAAGAAATCAAGTCAGACAGGAGGCACCAAGACATAACTCCCTCACATCGGCATCCTATAGATTCCAAAAATATCCGCGTGATCTTAAAAAAAATTGAGTGAGAAGAGGAGTAGAATTAAAATAATACTTCTAGATTCCTCACCAGAGCATAGAAAAGGAGAAAAATATTCCTACTCTCCGATATAACTAGACTCAAAGAAGTTTTTCACTAGACTCGACTCGGCCAAGTTCGATCAATCAAGGGGGCTCCTAGGTCAGTACTGCTCTGATACCAACTTGTAACGCCCAAGATGCGATCCTATCCTTATTTAGGCACGAGGGCGTCGACGGGGATAGAAGCGCATATCGTCGTTTCGCAAGAATGGATATCGTTACAAGTACATGTACTGAAAAGGTAAGATATAGGGAATTGGCTTACACTCGCCACAAGCTACATCAGAGTCACATCAGTACAATACATAAACATCATGATGAAGAGAAGGGTCCGACTATGAACGGAAACAAATGAGAAAAGAAAACGACGACCATCCTTGCTATCCCAGGCTGTCGGCCTGGAACCCATCCTAGATCGATGAAGAAGAAATAGAAGAAGAAACTCCAAATGAACAATCAACGCGCTCGCGTCAAGTAACCTTTACGTGTTCCTTCAACTGGTGTTGTAGTAATCTGTGAGCCACAAGGGACTCAGCCATCTCATTTCCAAAGGTATCAAGACTAACAAAGCTTAATGGGTGAGGTATGATTAAGTGGTGAGGTTGGAGCAAGCGACTAAGCATTATATGAGGTGGCTAACTTACGAGTACAAGAATAAAGAGGGGGGAGAACTACGCATAACGGACGTGAACTACTATTGCTCAAATGAATGATCCTGAACACATACTTACGTCAAACATAACCCCACCGTGTCCTCGATCGAAGAAGGAGCTCGCGAAAGAGACAGTCACGGTTATGCACTCAGTTGGCATATTTTAATTAAGTTAACTTCAAGTTATCTAGAACCATTGTTAAACAAAGTTTCCACATTGCAACATAACCACGGGCACGGCTTTCTGAAAGATCTAACCCTGCAGGGGTGCTCCAACTAGTCCATCACAAATTACCACAAGCCGCATAGAAATCCTCGATCAGGAAGCTCGCGATCTTGTCGGACTCCTTAGTAGAAAACCTCAACTCTGAGATTACCCAAAGCATCACCAGAATCCCGATGCACAAGACATTCGTCAAAGGTAAAACTAATCCAGCAAGCCGCCCGACGTGTTGACGATCCCGATAGGAGCCGCGTATCTCGTTCTCAGGACACAATCAGATGAGCGCAGCATACAGTGGCGTGATAGAAATTACCCGAATTGGCTCGGGGTGGCCCCACAAACGGATCTATTTTGGACCAGCACCATCAGCACCGACCCTCCCTGTATTATGTAGCATTACTCCACGGGTTCATGACGCCCTATGCTTTTTAGTATTAACAGTATTTTTATGTTGGGCCTTGCCAGACCAACTTTAATCTAAAACGAATTATCAAGGGGGTCCCCATAACAACCCCGATCGTGTTAGGAGCGCTGAGTTATGGAACATAACTCCGGTAGCCGAAACTAAGGGGGCAAAGGTGGAACAAAACACTAGGCTAGAAAGGCCGAGCCTTCCATCTTTTACCAAGTATATAGGTGTTGGAAATATGCCCTAGAGGCAATAATAAAATGGTTATTATCATATTTCCTTGTTCATGATAATCTTCTATTGTTCATGCTATAATTGTATTAACAGGAAATAGTAATACATGTGTGAATAAATAGATCACAATGTGTCCCTAGCAAGCATCTAGTTGGCTAGTTCGTTAGTCAATAGATGATCATGGTTTCCTGGTCATGGCCATTATATGTCATTGATAAAGGGATCACATCATTGGGAGAATGATGTGATGGACAAGACCCAATCCTAAGTGTAGCACTAGATCGTATTGTTCGTATGCTAAACCTTTTCTAATGTCAAGTGTCTTTTCCTTCGACAGTGAGATTGTGCAACTCCCGGATACCGTAGGAGTGCTTTGGGTGTATCAAACGTCACAACGTAACTGGGTGACTATAAAGGTGCACTACGGGTACCTCTGAAAGTGTCTGTTGGGTTGGTACCAATCGAGATCGGGATTTCTCACTCCGTGTGACGGAGAGGTGTCTCTGGGCCCACTCGGTAGAACATCATCATGAGCTCAATGTGACTAAAGGAGTTAGTCACATGATGACATGCTACGGAACGAGTAAAGAGACTTACCGGTAACGAGATTGAACAAGGTATAGGTATACCGATGATCGAATCTCGGGCAAGTTCTATACCGACAGACAAAGGGAATTGTATACAGGATTGATTGAATCCTTGACATCGTGGTTCATACGATGAGATCATCATGGAGCAGGTGGGAGCCACCATGGGTATCCAGACCCCGCTGATGGTTATTGGCCAGAGAGATGTCTCGGTCATGTCTACCTGTCTCCCGAACCCGTAGGGTCTACACACTTAAGGTTCGATAACGCTAGGGTTATAGGGAATTGTTATACGAGGTTATCGAAAGTTTTTCGGAGTCCCGAATGAGATCCCGGATGTCACGAGGAGCTCCGGAATAGTTCGGAGGTAAAGATTGATATATAGGACGGATTGTTTTGGACACCGGAAGTGTTTCGGGCGTCACCGGTAACGTACCGGGACCACCAGGACCACCGAAGGTGGCCCCGGGGGTCCACCGGAAGGGGGCAACGACCCCGGGAGGCCAGATGGGCCAAGTGCGGCAGTGAACCAGCCCCTAGGTGGGCTGGTGCGCCCCCCACACTCAGCCCAAGGCGCAGGAGGTGGAGAGGGGGGAAACCCTAGGCGCAGGTGGGCCTAAGGCCCACCTGGGGGTGCGCCACCCCTCCCCCTTGCCCTGGCCGCCGCACCTCCCATCTGGGGGGTCTGCCGCACCACCTAGGGTGGGAACCCTAGGGGTGGCACCCCCTCCCCTCCTCCTATATATAGTGGGCACTTTTGGGCTTTTGGAGACATAGTTTTCCCTCTCCCTCGGCGCAGCCCTGCTCTTCTTTCTCCTCCTCTCTGCCGGTGCTTGGCGAAGCCCTGCCGGGAGACCTCGTCTCTCCATCAACACCACGCCGTCATGCTGCTGGAGATCTTCCCCAACCTCTCCCTCCTCCTTGCTGGATCAAGGTGCAGGAGACGTCACCGGGTTGCACGTGTGTTGAACGCGGAGGTGCCGTAGTTCGGCACTAGATCGGAATCACACCGCGATCTGAATCGCCGCGAGTACGACTCCATCAACCGTGTTCTAGTAAAGCTTCCGCTTAGCGATCTTCAAAGGTATGAAGATGCACTCACCCCTCTATCATTGCTGGTCTCTCCATAGGAAGATCTGAATATGCGTAGGAATTTTTTTGAATTTATGCTACGTTACCCAACAGTGGCATCCGAGCCAGGTTTTCTATGCGTAGATTCTGTGCACGAGTAGAACACAAAAGGTTGTGGGTGATGATTTGTCAATTTCTTGCTTCTACTAGTCTTATTCTTTTCCGGTGGTATTGTGGGATGAAGCGGCCCGGACCGACTTTACACGTACACTTACGTGAGACTGGTTCCACCGACAGACATGCACACCGTGCATAAAGGTGGCTAGCGGGTGTCTGTCTCTCCTACTCTAGTCGGATTGGATTTGATGAAAAGGGTCCTTATGAAGGGTAAATAGCTTTGGCATATCATCGTTGTGGTCGTCACGTAGGTAAGAAGGCGTTCTTGCTAGAAATCCAAATCAGCCATGTAAAACTTGCAACACCAATTAGAGGACGTCTAACTTGTTTTTGCAGGGTTTGACATGTGATGTGATATGGCCAAAGTTGTGATGTTGCATGTATGATGTATGACATGATCATGTTATTGTAATAGGTTTCACGACTTGCATGTCGATGAGTGTGACAACCGGCAGGAGCCATAGGAGTTGTCTTAATTTATTGTATGAGATGCAACGCCATGTGCTTACTACTTTTACTTCATTGCTAACGGTTAGCTATAGTAGTAGTGATAGTAGTAGTTGGCGTGACGACTTCATGGAGACACATTGATGGAGATCATGGTGTCACGCCGGTGACGGTGATGATCATGTGATGCCTGAAGATGGAGATCAAAAGAGCAAAGATGATAATGGCCATATCATGTCACTATATGATTGCATTGTGATGTTTATCATGTTTTTCATCTTATTGCTTAGAACGACGATAGCATAATAAGATGATCCCTCTTAAAATTTCGAGAACGTATTCCCCTAAGTGTGCACCGTTGCGATGGATTGTTGTCTCGAAGCACCATGTGATGATTGGGTGTGATAGATTCTAACGTTCGCATACAACGGGTGTAAGCCAGATTTACACACGCGAAACATCTAGGTTGACTCGACGAGCTTAGCATGTACAGACATGACCTCGAATACAAGAGACCGAAAGGTCGAACATGAGTCGTATGCTTGAATACGATCAGCATGAAGTTTCTCACCATGGTGACTAGTCCGTCTCACGTGATGATCGGACACGGGTTAGTCAACATGGATCATGTATCACTTAGATGACTAGAGGGATGTCGATTTAAGTGGGAGTTCATACTGAATTTGATTAAATGAACTTAATTGTCATGAACTTAGTCTAAAAGTTGTCTTTATAAATATTGTAGATGGCCAACGTCAACCTCAATTTCAACGCATTCCTAGAGAAAAACAAGTTGAAAGATGATGGTAGCAACTATGCGGACTAGGTTCGCAACTTGAAGCTCATCCTTGAAGCAGCTAAAAATTCTTATGTCCTTGATGCGCCGCTAGGTGACCCTCCCGCTCCCGCAGCAGCCTAGGAAATTCTGAACGTCTGGCAAACATGGAGTGATGACTACTCTCTGGTTAGGTGTGGCATGTTATACAGTTTAGAAACGGGGCTCCAAAGGCATTTTGAGCAACACTGTGCATATGAGATGTTCCAAGAGTTGAAGCTAGTTTTTCAAGCTCATGCCCGTGTCGAGAGATATGAAGTCTCCGACAAGTTCTTTAGCTATAAGATGGAGGAGAACAGTTCTGTCAGTGAGCACATACTCAAAATGTCTGGGTTACACAGTCGTCTGACTTCACTTGGAGTCGAACTTCCGGATGATGCTATAATTGACAGAATCCTCCAGTCTCTCCCACTAAGCTACAAAGGTTTTGTGCTGAACTACAACATGCAAGGGATGAAGAAGACCATTCCCGAGTTATACTCGATGCTCAAGTCTGCAGAAGTAGAAATCAAGAAAGAGCATCAAGTGTTGATGGTCAACAAGACCACTAGTTTCAAGAAGGGCAAGGGTAAGAAGAACTTCAAGAAAGACGGCAAAGTCGTTGCCGCGCCCGGTAAGCCAGATGCCGGGAAGAAGAAAAAGAATGGACCCAAGCCTAAGACTGAGTGCTTCTATTGCAAGGGAAAGGGTCACTGGAAGCGGAACTGCCCCAATACTTAGCGGACAAGAAGGCCGGCAACGTTAAAGGTAAATGTGATATACATGTTATTGATGTGTACCTTACCAGCGCTCGTAGTAGCTCCTGGGTATTTGATACCGGTGTTGTTGCTCACATTTGCAACCCAAAGCAGGAACTGCGGAATAAGCGGAGACTGGCCAAGGACGAGGTGACGATGCGCGTCGGGAATGGCTCCAAGGTCGATGTGATCGCCCTCGGCACGCTACCTCTACATCTACCGTCGTGATTAGTTTTAAACCTTAATAATTGTTATTTAGTACCAGCTTTGAGCATGAATATTGAATCAGGGTCTTTCTTAATGCGAGACGGCTACTCATTTAAGTCAGAGAATAATGGTTGTTCTATTTATATGAGTGATATGTTTTATGGTCATGCTCCGCTGGTGAATGGTTTATTCTTGATGAATCTCGATCGTGATGTTACGCATATTCATAGTGTGGGCACCAAAAGATGTAAAGTTGATAATGATAGTCCCACATACTTGTGGCACTGTCGCCTTGGTCATATCGGCGTTAAGCGCATGAAGAAGCTCCATACTGATGGACTATTAGAGTCTCTTGATTTTGAATCATTTGACACATGCAAACCGTGCCTCATGGGCAAGATGACTAAGAGTCCATTCTCAGGAATAATGTAGAGAGCAACCGACTTATTGGAAATAATACATACTGATGTGTGTGGTCCAATGGACGTTGAAGCTCGCGGTGGCTATCGTTATGTTCTCACTCTCACCGATGATTTGAGTAGGTATGGGTATATCTACTTGATGAAGCACAAATCTTAGACGTTTGAAAAGTTCAAGGAATTTGAGAGTGAGGTCGAGAATCAAAGTGACAGAAAAATTAAGTGTCTATGATCTAATCGTGGAGGAGAATATTTGAGTCACGAGTTTGGCACACACCTAAGGAAGTGGGGAATCGTTTCACAACTGACGCCGCCTGGCACACAGCAACGCAATGGAGTGTCTGAACGTCGTAATCGCACTTTATTAGATATGATACGATCTATGATGTCTCTTACCGACTTACCACTATCATTTTGGGGATACGCATTAGAAACTACAGCATTCACTTTAAATATGGCACCGTCTAAATCCATTGAGACGACACCGTATGAACTATGGTTTGGCAAGAAACCTAAGTTGTCGTTTCTTAAAGTTTGGGGTTGCGATGCTTATGTGAAGAAACTTCAACCAGAAAAGCTCGAACCCAAAGCGGAGAAATGCGTATTCATAGGATACCCTAAGGAAACTATTGGGTATACCTTCTATCTTAGATCCGAAGGTAAAACCTTTGTTGCCAAGAACGGATCCTTTCTCGAGAAAGAGTTTCTCTCGAAATAAGTAAGTGGGAGGAAGGTAGAACTTGATGAGGTAATTACACCCCCTCTCGAACAAGATAGTAGCACAGTGCGGGAAGTTGTTCCTGTGGCGCCTACACCAACTGAAGAGGAAGTTAATGATACTGATCATGAAGCTTCGGATCAAGTTACTACTGAACCACGAAGGTCCACAAGGGCATGCTCCGCACCAGAGTGGTACGGCAACCATGTGATGGAAATCATGTTGTTAGACAGCGGTGAACCTTCGAACCATGAAGAAGCAATGGCGGGCCCAGATTCCAACAAATGGCTTGAAGCTATGAAATCCGAGATAGGATCCATGTATGAGAACAAAGTATGTACTTTGGTGGACTTGCCCGATGACCGGCGAGCCATAGAAAATAAATGGATCTTCAAGAAGAAGACTGAAGCAAACGGTAATGTAACCGTTTATAAAGCTCGACTTGTCGCAAAGGGTTTTTGACAAATTCAAGGAATTGACTACGAAGAGACTTTCTCTCCTGTAGCGAAGCTAAAATCAGTCCGAATCATGTTAGCAATTGCCGCCTTTTATGATTATGAAATTTGGCAAATGGACGTCAAAACAGCGTTCCTTAACGGGAACCTTCAGGAAGAGTTGTATATGATATAACCAGAAGGTTTTGTCGACCCTAAGGGTGCTAACAAAGTGTGCAAGCTCCAGCGCTCCATCTATGGGCTGGTGCAAGCATCTCGGAGTTGGAACATTCGCTTTAATGAGGTGATTAAAGCGTTTGGGTTCATACAGGTTTACGGAGAAGCCTGTATGTACAAGAAAGTGAGTGGGAGCTCTGTAGCTTTCCTCATACTGTATGTGGATGACGTATTATTGATGGGGAATAATATAGAGATGTTGGAGAGCATAAAGGCCTATTTGAACAAGAGTTTTTCAATGAAGGACCTTGGAGAAGTTGCATACATATTAGGCATCAAGATCTATAGAGATAGATCGAGACGCCTCATAGGTATTTCGCAAAGTACATACCTTGACAAGATATTGAAGAAGTTCAATATGGAAAACTCAAAGAAAGGGTTCTTGCCAGTTTTGCAAGGTATGAGATTGAGTAAGACTCAGTCGCCGACCACGGCAGCAGATAGAGAGAAGATGAGTTATGTCCCCTATGCTTCAGCCGTAGGCTCTCTTATGTATGCCATGTTGTGTACCAGACCTAATATAAACCTTGCCATAAGTTTGGTAGGGAGGTACCAAAGTGATCCCGGTATGGAACACTGGACAGCGGTCAAGAATATCCTTAAGTACCTGAAAAGGACTAAGGATTCTCGTTTATGTAGGTGACGAAGAGCTCGTCATAAAGGGTTACGTCGACGCTAGCTTCGACACAGATCCGGATGACTCTAAGTCACAGACCGGATACGTATATGTTTTGAATGGTGGGGCAGTGAGCTGGTGCAGCAGCAAGCAAGAAGTCGTGGCAGCATCTACATGTGAAGCGGAGTACATAGCTGCTTCAGAAGTGGCTCATGAAGGAATTTGGATGAAGGAGCTCATCACCGACCTTGGAGTGGTTCCAAGCGCGTCGGGTCCAATGACACTCTTCTGTGATAACACTGGGGCCATTTCCATAGCCAAGGAGCCCAGGTTTCACCGGAAGACGAAGCACATCAAACGCCGCTACAACTCCATCCAGTACCATGTCCAGAGTGGAGTAATAGAGATTTGTAAAGTACACACGGATCTGAATGTTGCAGACCCGTTGACTAAACCTCTTCCACGAGCAAAACATGATCAACACCATAATGTTATGGGTGTTCGATACATCACAATGTAACTAGATTATTGACTCTAGTGCAAGTGGGAGACTCTTGGAAATATGCCCTAGAGGCAATAATAAAATGGTTATTATCATATTTCCTTGTTCATGATAATCGTCTATTGTTCATGCTATAATTGTATTAACAGGAAACAGTAATACATGTGTGAATAAATAGATCACAATGTGTCCCTAGCAAGCCTCTAGTTGGCTAGCTCGTTAGTCAATAGATGATCATGGTTTCCTGGTCATGGGCATTAGATGTCATTGATAACGGGATCACATCATTGGGAGAGTGATGTGATGGACAAGACCCAATCCTAAGCGTAGCACTAGATCGTGTTGTTCGTATGCTAAAGCTTTTCTAATGTCAAGTGTCTTTTCCTTCGACCGTGAGATTGTGCAACTCCCGGATACCGTAGGAGTGCTTTGGGTGTATCAAACGTCACAACGTAACTGGGTGACTATAAAGGTGCACTACGGGTACCTCTAGAAGTGTCTGTTGGGTTGGTACGAATCGAGATCAGGATTTGTCACTCCGTGTGACGGAGAGGTATCTCTGGGCCCACTCGGTAGAACATCATCATGAGCTCAATGTGACTAAAGGAGTTAGTAACACGATGACATGCTACGGAACGAGTCAAGAGACTTACCGGTAACGAGATTGAACAAGGTATAGGTATACCGACGACCGAATCTCGGGAAAGTTCTATACCGACAGACAAAGGGAATTGTATACGGGATTGATTGAATCCTTGACATAGTGGTTCATCCGATGAGATCATCGTGGAGCAAGTGGGAGCCACCATGGGTATCCAGACCCCGCTGATGGTTATTGGCCAGAGAGGTGTCTCGGTCATGTCTACCTGTCTCCCGAACCCGTAGGGTCTACACACTTAAGGTTCGATGACGCTAGGGTTATAGGGAATTGTTATACGAGGTTATTGAAAGTTATTCGGAGTCCCGGAGGAGATTCCGGACGTCATGAGGAGCTCCGTAATGGTCCGGAGGTAAAGATTGATATATAGGACGGATGGTTTCGGACACCGGAAGTGTTTCGGGCGTCTCCGGTAACATACCGGGACCACCGGGACCACCGGAGGTGGCCCCGGGGGTCCACCGGAAGGGGGGAACGACCCCGGGAGGCCAGATGGGCCAAGTGCGGGAGGGAACCAGCCCCTAGGTGGGCTGGTGCACCCCCCACACTCAGCCCAAGGCGCAGGAGGTGGAGGGGGGAAACCCTAGGCGCACGTGGGGGCCTAAGGCCCACCTAGGGGTGCGCCACCCCTCCCCCTTGCCCTGGTCGCCGCACCTCCCATCTGGGGGGGCTGCCGCACCACCTAGGGTGGGAACCCTAGGGGTGGCACCCCCCCCCCTCCTCCTATATATAGTGGGCACTTTTGGGCTTTTGGAGACATAGTTTTCCCTCTCCCTCGGCGCAACCCTGCTCTTCTTTCTCCTCCTCTCTGCCGGTGCTTGGCGAAGCCCTGCCGGGAGACCTCGTCTCTCCATCGACACCACGCTGTCGTGCTGCTGGAGATCTTCCCCAACCTCTCCCTCCTCCTTGCTGGATCAAGGTGCGGGAGACGTCATCGGGCTGCACGTGTGTTGAACGCGAAGGTGTCGTAGTTCGGCACTAGATCGGAATCACACCGCGATCTGAATCGCCGCGAGTACGACTCCATCAACCGCATTCTAGTAACGCTTCCGCTTAGCGATCTTCAAAGGTATGAAGATGCACTCACCCCTCTCTCGTTGCTGGTCTCTCCATAGGAAGATCTGAATATGCGTAGGAAATTTTTTGAATTTATGCTACGTTACCCAACAATAGGTGCATTAATTAAATAGCAATTAATATGGTGATATAACAAGGAACCCTTGTTATCACATGGAAGCAACTACACCTGCAACCAGCAACGCTAACACATGGTTAAGCAAGCGGTAACATAGCCAATCAGTGGTTTGCTAGGTTGTGAACAGGTTGAAGGTTTTCATGGCACTGTTGGAAGGTTGATATTTAACATGTGGTAGGCAGCGAGACATAATGATAGATACGGTAAAACTAGCATGGCAATGTTAGTAATGGTATCTGGGGAAATGGTCATCTTGCCTGAGATCCCGCTAGGAAGAAGAACGACTTCGTGAAGCAGACGAACCCATGTAGTCGAACGGGTCCTCACTCTCCGACACGATTGCGAAACTCTATCGAGACAAAGGAAACCGGAAACAAGAATCAACACACGATATTCACCACACGATGCACAACACATATGATGCATGAACGGCTGGATCGATATATGCAAGACGTAACACGACACATTAAGTGAAGTTCAATATGCAACGAGTTGCATATTGACGAAACTCCACATATGAATTATTTAGTTCTATCCCGATTAGCTACACGGCAATATTATATGTTGTTAAACATGGCAAGAGGTGAAGCATAATTAAACTATCTATCTAAGCATTTTATATGAGGTCGGAAACGACATATAGCATCTCCGAGATGACCTCATACGTCAATTTGTAATTTTGTACAGATCTGAACTAACATGTTTTAATATTGGTTAAGCAGAAAAATAAATAGGTTCACATGATTCTACACGTCGTTACAATCAATTTACACATAGAGAACATCTCCAACGGAGCTACGGTTCAAAAGATACGAACACTGCAAGATATGATGGCATGAATGCAATATGTGTGCAACAACAGTCACAAGCCTTTCAAAACACACAACCAGCAAGATAATATGAAACTACACGAGATTCTAAGCAATTTTCATATAGTACACGATCAAAATAGAGCAACGGTTCAACAACTACGAGCTAAACAAGAAATCACTACAATCTGACAAAATCAGCCACATAGCATTTCTACACCCTCGAACAACTAGCTACACAAATCCCAAAATGCTCAACAAAGGCATGAGACAGTAGAGGGCAAGATGCACTACAACATACAACTAATAACACCAAGCATGGAACCATGGATCACTAGGAAAAGAACTCACAAAAGGGCACCTCACACACAGTTTCATACTTAGTGAAAATATCAGTTTATGACACTGCAGTTTTCGATCTAAAGGCATATTGACAGCCACAGAACTATATGTTACAGTTCTCCAAATGGTATGAAAATTCAAAGCATGTTATAGAATCTTAAGGTCTACAACTAACTCCATTGCACCAACCTCAAAAGAGCTACAAATCACCACATAAACTCATGTAAAGACAGCAACAAAATATAACAGATTTCAGACTTAGAAATATTTCAGCATCTCCAAAACAACAATATTTTCTAGCAAGTTGAGAACAAGCAAACCACACCTATACATGGATTTCTATTGCAACCAAAATTACCAGAGGCTAGACTACACATCCAAGGGCGTATCTCTAGTTGACAACTCCTTCATATCATGCACGGATTAAATCCCACAAAATAAACAAAAGGGCAACATGGCAAAATATCACGCGCACTAACTTGCTCAAAATCTAAAACTAAATGCATAGTTAAATTCTATGCATTTTTCTACCCCGAAAACATATATAACATGAGGGGTTGCAAAATAATAATATCGCCACACGAATATGCGAGAATATGTTCTAAACATGATATAGCAAACTAGCGACGGAATCCTACATGCAAAAATACAAACAAATACTCTAAAATACATGGAAAAATGTCCCTGAAAACATGAGCATTTCATCTGTGGGATTTGAGAAATCCGTACACGCACGAAAATAAATACGGGACAAGTAACCTATTGGGACACCACGCGTTTCTAGGCATACGGCAAGTTAAATCACTTCAAACATGCATTCAAATTGCAAATTATGAATCTATTCGAAAAACTACACAAGTTTCATATATAAATCATCTCGACCCGACGCTCGGATAATAAACTACGGGCGTTTGAAATATTTAGAATATTCTAAAATTCACTAAATCACACTGAAATTCCTAAATTACTAAACGGGCCGGATCTGCTCTACTGAGCCGAAACAGGAACGCGTCTTAGCTATTATGCGCGGGCGCGAGGGTTGCGGGAGGCTCACCTAGTGGGCTCGTCCCACGGAGGAAAGGAGGCAGGCCAAGGGCGAGGCCAGCCTGGAGGGGGCCTGAGCACTGGGCCGTCTTGGCCTGTGCGGGGTTGCGGCCCAGGTGGAGGAGGCCTCGAGCTCGCCTCTCGTTCTCCTCCCATGCCCGAGGGCACGAGGGCCTGGCGGCGCCGGCGGTGCGAGGCGGCGGGGATGGCCTCGGATTCGGCGGATCCGGTCCTTGGGTGCCCGTTCCCGACGGAGCAGGAGGTAGGGCCGGACGGCGCTCGGAAATCGGGCAAAGGCGGCGAGCTCCTAGCGGCGGCTCGTTCCCTGTGCAAAGAGAGAGAGAAACAGTGAGGGAGAGGGAAAGGTAAGGGGAGGGGGAAGGAGGACCGGCGGAGCTGCTGCCTCAAGGTCGCCGGCGCTGAGGTCCGGTGGGGTCGAGGGAGACTGTGCACGGCGGCGCAAGCGACGCGGCCTGGAGCGGGAGGCGCGGCTGCAGGGAGCGGGGATCATGGGCGGCGGCGCGCTTGGGCCCGGGCGGGCGACGATGGTCTCGGGCTGACCCTGCGTGGGAGGAGAGAGGAAGCAGGGTGCCAGGTGGCTGTCGGAGAGAGGTGGGAGGCGGCTGGCGGCGGCACAGATCCCTAGGCAGCTAGGGTTTGCCTAAAAATTGCCTAAAAATGGCAGGGAGGGCATCTATTTATAGGAAGGGGCTAGGTTAGAGGGTTCTGGGGGGGTTTTCGACCCTCCGATCGCGATCGGACGGTCTGATCGGCGAAGCGGGTTAGGGTTAGCTGTGTAGAGAAGGCTAGGTGGGGATAAGAGGGGAAACGGGCACCCGGCAACGTATTTTAAAACACCGATAAAACGTGCGAGGAAAGACTGAATACGGTGCCGCTACGGTTGACCGTTCGGGTACCAGACGGACTCCGATTGCGACGAAAATTGGCAGGCGGCCTACCTATATTAAAATAAGACCGCACGCCAAGTTTCAACCCAAACGAAGGATTTGATTGTGTAGGCTTTGAGATGAGCATCACTTGGAAACGTTTCCTTAGTTTTACCTCGACCCCCTTTAAGAGTGCAGTGGTCCTATGACTCAAAATACAGGAAATGAAACTACGAAAACAAAATTCTTCACGCTCCAAACTCCTCGCATCAATTTCTTCACGGACACATAAATTTCCTCAATTGACAAAGTATTCGAGGAAATACCAAAGTCTTCAGCCAAAGACATACATTTTTAGGGGTCGATATTCTTCGAATAACTCAAACTCCTGAGTGACTTATAGAGCCTGTGTACACTCACAAACACATCAGTCTCTTAACCTATAAGTCTTCAATACACCAAAATTACTAATGGGCACTAGATGCACGTACAAGACTCGATTGAGTCGGCCTCGGGGGCCCAACCTGATTTGTCTATGTACAGCTTGCCTCGGTGGCTTTTGGTCATCTCACCAACCACATAGCTCCCGAACCTTGCAAGAGCTCCCTTCGAGAAATCAACTCCATCGTGCGATAGCCCCAAGGTGGGCGCCAACTGTCGTGGTTTTGTCATGTCAGATGTCCTCGTGAAAGGACTTAGGTGTGGGCCCATTGCAGCTAGGTGGCGACTCAAAGGGGTTGCTCGGGAACAAGAGACGAGTTTACCTAGATTTAGCCCCTCCAATGGAGGTAAAAGCCTACATCCTGCTTGTGTGTGTATTGATGGAAATCTCGATCACGAGGGTGTGGAGTTGCTAACCTGGCTCTCGAGGACTTGCTTGTTTCTTACTTGATCTCTTCGGCTCGAGGGCTCCCCTTTATATATAGGTGGAGGCCTCAATCTTACAACAGAGTCCGGGTCAATAAACGCCCGTGAGCTAATCTAACTCCTATTTCCCTTGCTCCTCAAGGAAAAAAGAGAGTCTCTTGTATCTTCATGCTTGAGCCGGCCATCCAGACGATATCATCAAGCCGACCCGCGTAACGAGCCGACCTTTTGTGCCTTGTTCTTCTCATGATCATCTTTCGTCTGTACCGTCTTCATGGAGCCCGGGGTAAAACTTGGGCGGATTATACCTGTGGGCTATATCCCCAACAATACCTCTCCCGGACGGTATGTGAAGTCAAGGCCTATGTCCTCCTCCTCGGTCGGCCAAGTCTTTTGTGGTTTGAACAACACCTTCCATAGTTTGCTATGGGTAGTGCGGTAGAAATGGTGCGCCATGACCGGGTCTTCGGGATTGTAGGACCACATGGGGGTAGCCCGATGTTGACAAGGGAGGAGGCGATGGCGTAGCATGACATGAACCACGTTGGTCAGCTCAATCTTCTTCTTCACTAGATGAGAGACGCACCTCTACACCCACTCCACCTCCTCGGCTGACCCCCAATCGAGTCCCTTCCTCCTCCATGACACCACTCTGGTGGGAGGTCCGGATCTAAATCCGGAGGGTGCTGCCCACTCCGCATCACATGGTTCAGTGATGTAGAACCACTCTTGTTGTTAGATATTGAGGATGTCTATGAAAGAACCGTTTGACCATTATACCAAGGGAAGCTTGCTAATCATCACTCCCATGCAGTGTGCCTGCTCGCCTCTAACTACCTTCGGCTTGACATAGAAAACTTTCAACCACAAGCCGAAGTGGGGTTGGACCCGCAGAAAGGCCTCACGCACGATGATAAAGGCTGAATGTGCATGAAAGAGTTCGGGGGGAGGTCATGGAAATGCAACCCGTATAAAAACATGAAACCCCTTACAAAGGGGTGGAGAGGGAAGTCTAGGCCCTGGAGTAAGTGGGGGATGAACACCACCCTCTCGCCTTCTTTCCATGTGGGGCTGACTTGGCCCTTCTATGGAGCGCGATGAACAAATAAGGACCGAGAGGTAGTCGGCGCGCTTGAGCTCTATGATGTCATTGTTGGTGAGGCGGGAGTCCTCCCACTTGCCTTTAGATCCCGGGCCAGCCATGGCCGAATTGGGGAAGAAGTTTGAGGAGATTGGGGGGGGAATGACCTTGGGACGAAGAAATAAGATCGTGTGGACATGGAATGTTTTATCGTGCGCTCGTGGTGCGGCCGGTACAAAGTTGGGTTGTCGCGCTGGCACCTAATAGTGGCCTAAATTTGAAGTTAAATATCTCGTCGGTTGAGATGTCACTATCTCCCTAATCATTCAATTAAGTCGGTATTTATTTCTTGACGATGAGTGGGTATTATACTTGTTTTCGCTTGATTTCATAGCGTGGCATGTTGTGTTTTTCCGGCAGTTCACTTGTGTAAGCTTGACGTTGTAACAAGTCAAAAAATTGTTTTCTCAGTGTTATCAGATTATTGATACACCAATGTTGTTGAATAATGCTTGCTGGAAGTTTGGCGGCAATGGTCGAGAAAAAAGATGATGCATCTGCGTGATCGTCCATGGAAACTGTGCAGCAAGAACAAGGCTTGACCGGGACGTCACTCGGCGTCGCTCATAGGACAAATTCATGGTTTTGACCCTTTTTCTCAATTTAACCTAATTTGACCCTGTTTGTGAATTTTTTTGGATCTGACCCTTTTTCCTACCGCCACCAGCTGTGGCAGTAGGCATACACATCCTATCGCCACACACCGTCACTGTCTCTGGCGATAGGATGTGTATGTCTACCGCCACAGCGGATGGCGGTAGGAAAAAGGGTGAGATCCGATTTTTTTCCGCAAACGGGGTCAGATCGGGCTAAACTATCTAAAAAGGGTCAAAAAAGTAAAGAAACTAATTAATGTTGCCATGGCGACACGATTAGACTACCAACAATGAGAGTAACATAGGTAGTAACATAGATGCCACCTAAGCAAAAAATATTATGTGGCAACTAATTAATGTGAAGAGAGAGAAATTGAGTAACTTAGCAAGTTACTAATACTAGGAGTAACATAGCGGATACCAAGGTAAGATGAGTTTATAGGCTAAGAGCATCTCCAACAGCCTTGCTATAATGGATTGCTAAAAACTGGATATTGGAAGAGGAGAGAGAATGCTTACAAAGTCAACACTTTTTTTGCTTTTCTAGCCTTTCTATAATACCAATCCAAAACCAGAATTGCAAGTTTCTTGTCTATTCTTTATATACTAGACAATTGCATATATGAATGAAATGGACTTCCAAATTATACGCATAATAATTAGAGCATTTCATCCATCCACGGAATTAACATCATAGGAACACCAATCCAAAATATTGTGAATGTAAAGTCAAACTTCAAGCATAGAACCGAGGGAATTGTGCAAGAACAACATAAAAGTTCAGCATCGATGCATGAGCAACACCATGAACCAAAGGTGACATGTTTCTCTCAAATCGCACCGCCACCATCGCCACCGTAGTACCCTTTTGACGCCAAGATTTGGTCACGACAAATTTCTAGATAAGTCAGAGCCTTCTCATCTAGACCAATTCGATCCATGAACATGATCCTTTGCTCATTCTCCATCATCTTAGCCATCCCCTCGGCAGCCACCTTCCTCTCCTCGATCTCAGCCAACCTCTCCTCGGCCACCGCCCTCCTCTCCTCGGCTGCCGCCCTTCTCTCTTCGGCCACCGACTTCCTCTCCTCGGCCTCCCTCCTCTCCTGCATTTCCTTGGTCTTCAACTCTCTCCTTTGCATAACAATGTGTTCCTCACCTCCATCAAGTTGTCCAATGATTGCTTGTAGCCTTCCTCATCTCCATTCACCCTCTTGTTTTTTTCTTTCTTCCTTCTCTCGGGCCTTCCTCTATTGACGGATGCGAGAGGAGTTGGGCTACTTGATGAATGATAACCCACAAGTATAGGGAATCAATTGTAGCCTTTCTTGATAAGTAAGAGTGTCAAACCCAACGAGGAGCTAAAGGTAGGACAAATATTCCCTCAAGTTCTATCGACCACCGATACAACTCTACACACACTTTACGTTCTCTTTACCTAGAACAAGTATGAAACTAGAAGTACTTTGTAGGAGTGATAGGATAGGCTTGCAAGAAAGTAAAGAACATGTAAATAAAACTAGGGGCTGGTTAGATAAAGAAACAACTATGAGTGTCTAACGAGTGTGGAAAAGTGGTGGTAGGAGTTGCGGAATTGTCCCTAAGCAATTGACTACGTTACTAGATCGATAGCAAGTATCATGTGGGAGAGGCCTCTGCTAGCATGTCATCCCTTACTTGGAATTCTATGCACTTATGATTGGAACTATTATCAAGCATCCGCAACTACTAACGTTCATTAAGGTAAAACCCAACCATAGCAATAAGATATATTGGTCCCCCTTCAATCCCATATGCATCAATTTCTATGCTAGGTTTGAAGCTTCTGTCACTCTAGCCTGACAATACATATTCCTATCAACATACAACTAACCCTATGGTGTGATCCACGCGCGCTATCATATGATGGGGACCAAAGGACAGCAACATAACCACAAGCAAATTAAACCAATCATAGCAATTCATCAATCATCGATAGGACAACGATAATCTACTCAGACATCATAGAATAGCAACACATCATTGGATAATAATATGTAGCATAAAGCACCATGTTCAAGTAGAGGGTACAACGGGTTGCGGGAGAGTGAACCACTGAATATAGATGGGGGAAGATGATGGAGATGTTGGTGAAGATGACACAGGTGTTGGTGTAGATCGCCGTCACACGATGATGTCCCGGGAGGCGTTCCGGCGCCGCCGGGAGAGAGGGGGAGAGAGCCCCCCTCCTTATTATTCTTCCTTGACATCCTCTCTAGATGGGAGAAAGGTTTCCCCTCTGGTCCATGGTCTCCATGGCGGCGGAGGGACGAGAGCCCCTCCGAGATTGGATCTCTCTCTCTCTCTCTGTGTGTGTCCTTCTGTTTCCGCGCTCCCAGATTCTGCGTTTCACCGTTTCTTAAATTCCCGGAGATCCGTAACTCCGATTGGGCTGAAATTTTAACACAATTTTCTTCCGGATATTATCTTTCTTGCGGCGAAAGAAGGTCTCCAACCGACTTAAGGCATGGCCACAAGACTGCCTGCCGCGGGCCCACACCCTAGCCGCGACGACAGGGCTTGTGGGCACTCCGTGCATCACCTCGCGTTGATTCTTCTTCCCAAAAATCATAAATATTCCAAAAAAATCCCCGTAAGTTTTTATTACGTTTGGACTTTGTTTGGTATGGATATTCTGCGAAAAAAACATGCAACAAACAGGAACTGGCACTGGGCACTGGATCAATATGTTAGTCCCAAAAATAGTATAAAAAGTTGCCAAAAGTATATGAAAGTTGTAGAATATTGGCATGAAACAATCAAAAATTATAGATACGACGGAGACGTATCAGCATCCCCAAGCCTAATTCCTGCTCGTCCTCGAGTAGGTAAATGATAAAAAAGATAATTTTTGATGTGGAATGCTACCTAGCATAATCTTGATCATATAATCTAATCATGGCATGAATACTATAACATGAGTGAATCGAAGCAATAGTCTATCATTTGACATAAAGACAATAATATTTGAAGCATACTAACAAACCAATCATGTCTTCTCAAAATATCATGGCCAAAGAAAGTTATCCCTACAAAATCATATAGTCTGACTATGCTCCATCTTCCCCACACAACGTATTTAAATCATGCACAACCCCGGTTTTAGCCAAGCAATTGTTTCATACTTTAGTGTTCTCAAACCTATTCAACTTCCACGCAATACATGAGCATGAGCCATGGACATAGCACTATAGGTGGAATAGAATATGGTGGTCGTTGAGAAGACAAAAAAAAGGACGAGATAGTCTCACATCAACTAGGTGTATCAACGGGCTATGGAGATGCCCATCAATAGATATTAATGTGAGTGAGTAGGGATTGCCACGCAACAGATGCACTAGAGCTTATAAGTGTATGAAAGCTAACAAAAGAAACTAGTGGGTGTGCACCCAACTTGCTTGCTCACGAAGACCTAGGGCAATTTTGAGGAAGCCCATCATTGGAATATACAAGCCAAGTTATATAATGAAAATTTCCCACTAGTATATGGAAGTGACAATATAGGAGACTCTCTGTCATGAAGATCATAGTGTTATTTGAAGCACAAGTGTGGAAAGAGGATAGTAGCAATTGTCCCTTCTTTCTTTTCTCTCATTTTTTTGTGGGATCTTTGGCCTCTCTTTTTTTTGGTGGGCATCTTTGGCCTCTTTTTGTAAATGGGATTCGCTGGCCTATTTTATTTCCTCACATGGGACAATGCTCTATTAATAATGATCATCACACTTACAACTCAATACTTAGAGCAATGATGACTCTATATGAAATGCCTTTGGTAGTGTACCGTGACAATGATCTAGCATATCAATGACATCAAAAAATGGACAAGCCATGGAAACATCATGCTAGCTATCTTACGATCATACAATGGCAATATGGAAGTGGTGGCACATGTCATGAGACGGAACGGTGGTAGTTGCATGGCAATATATCTCGGAATGGCTATGAAAATACCATAATAGGTAGGTATGGTGGCTGTTTTGAGGGAGGCTATATGGTGGGTGTAATGCACCGGCGAAAGTTGCGCGGTACTAGAGAGGCTAGCAATGGTGGAAGGGTGAGAGTGCGTATAATCCATGGACTCAACATTAGTCATAAAGAACTCACATACTTATTGAAAAAGTCTATTAGTCATCGAAACAAGGTACTACACGCATGCTCCTAGGGGAAAGGTTGGTAGGAGTTAACCATCGCGCGATCCCGACCTCCACACAAAGGATGACAATCAATAAATAAATCATGATCCGACTTCGTCACATAACGGTTCACCATACGTGCATGCTACGGGAATCACAAACCTTAACACAATATTTCTAAAAATACACAATTACTCACTAGCATGACTCTAATATCACATATTCATGTCGCAAAACTGTTGCAAGGAATCAAACATATCATATTCAGTGATCTACAAGTTTTATGTAGGATTTTATGACTAACCATGTGAATGAACAACTCATGTTAACTCTCTAAATAGGTATAAGTGAAGCATGAGAGTTTAATTCTTTCTACAAAAGATATGCCCCGCTCTAACAAATATAAGTGAAGCAAAAGAGCATTCTACAAATGGCGGTTTTCTATGTGTAGGGAAACAGGCAATCCAAACTTCAAAAGATATAAGTGAAGCACAAGAAGCATTCTATAAAGCCAACCAAGGACTATCTCATACCAGCATGGTGCATAAAAGAAAAAGGAAAAATAAACACAAAAGACGCTCCAAGCATTTGCACATATCATGTGACGAATTAAAATATAGCTCCGAGTAAAATTACCGATAGGTTGCAAACGAAAGAGGGGATGCCCCGGGCTTAGACGCTTGAGTATTCCTTGAATATTACCTTGGGGTGCCTCGGGCATCCCCAAGCTTAGGCTCTTGCCTCTCCTTATTCCTTCATCCATCGTGCTCTCACCCAAAACTTGAAAACTTCAATCACACAAAACTCAACAAAACTTCGTGAGATCCGTTAGTATAATAAAATAAATCACCACTTCAAGTACTGTTGTGAACTCATTCTAAATTCATATTATCATTATATCTACTGTAATACAACTTCACCATGGTTCATACCCCCCGATACTACCCATAGATTCATCAAAATAAGAGAACAATGCATAGAAAACAGAATCTGTCAAAACAGAACAGTCTGTAGCAATTTGTATATTACGTATACCTCTGTTATCTCAAAAACACTGAAAACTTACGAACGTCTGGAAAATTTGCATATTAATCAGCAGAAAAAAGAATAAACTCAAAAGATCTTCCAGAATAAAAATGAAAATTAATTTCGTAAGCAGAAAGTTTCTGTCTTTTCTCAGCGTGATCAAACAACTATCACCCAAACTAGTCGTAAAGGCTTTACTTGACACATTATTTTTAAAAACACAAAGGAATTGTACAAGGGGATAATTATTTTTGTGATAAACTTCCATGAAAAATTCTACATTGTTTCCATGAGCATGAACACAAGTGTTCAAGGTCGACCCTCACTTCCGCAATCCATCACCTTTCAATCGCTTCTCTTTCTGAAAAAGTTTTAAGTTCCCCTCTATATTTTTTTTGTTTTTAAAGTAAATAAAAGCACTCAAAAGAAATAAATGACTCTCTAAAACTTCCGGGTTGTCTCCCAGGCAGCGCTTTCTTTAAAGCCATTAAGCTAGGCATAAAGTGCTCAAGTAATGGATCCACCCGGATCCCAAGGTATATCAAAGCCAATTTTAATTAGCAATGATTTGAAATTTAGTAGTGAGCACAAGGTAACATATATCAAGCCATGACAAAGTCTAACTCTCTTCCTATGCATTGGCGTGTCATAAAAGAACAATTCATGCACACCAAGTAAAGACCAATACATAGCATAAGCAGTTTCTTGCAATTTTATCGTATTGGAAACATAGAGAGGTGGAGATGTAGTTCCTCTCTCATAATAACTGCAAGTAGGAGCAGCAAGCACATGCATATTATATTCATCAAAATCATCATGTTTAACATAAGGGACTATAGCTAGCTCATCTTCATAACCATCATTCATATTGGCAACATGGCCACAAGCATAGCATGCATCAAGTTCATCAAAAAGGGATATTTCAAACGAATCCAAGGGATCATAGCATTCATCCTTCGGTAAGAACGAAGGGAAATTAAATAATGTATGAGTAGAAGAGTTACTCTCATTAGAAGGTGGACACGGGTAGCTAGTCCGCTCTTCCTCCTTTTGTTCTTCGCTCTCCTCTTCATCTTTTTCATCTAATGAGCTCACAATTTCAGCATTTTCTTCTTCCGTAGTTTCCTCCAAAATAATAGTCTCTTCTTGGGCAGCATAGGATTTCTCCTTAAATCGTTCAATATGGGCATTATATTCATAATTAGTATAACAATAACGAAGCATAGCCAAATTTTTAGATCGGTAAGGAGCATCATCATTATCATCACACCTTTTAAACAGAGCCTCAATTTCATAAGCACCCATAAAAGCAACAAACTCTTCTATTTGATCCACATCATAGTAATCATATATACCATTAGCATAAGAAGCCAAGGTTCTATGATCATTAAATTCACAAGAAAAGGGAAGGTGTGGAGCCTTCATCCTAGAGCAACAAGTAACACCATATCTCTTGCATAGTTCCCAAGCATACCATTTCAACAAATGGATTTGATCCCATAAAAGTTTCCCTTTTTGAGTCAAGCGATAATCCCTAAAGTATTCACATTGATCCAACGTGTATCCCATTATATAATTGAATGGGGCTTTCTCAGGATTATTAAAGAAGTGCATAATATTTTCCACATAACGAGCCTCGAGGGTTTTAGGAGGTTCCCCATCTCCATGAGTAGCAAGTACACCTAATTTTTTTTGGTATTCGGTGTTCCATATCCATAAATAAAGATAGATAACAACTTAGAACAACAAATAAATCTACTTAGTGATAAAGCAAACAAGCACACACGAGAATATTCACCCCATGCTATCTCCCCGACAACGGCGCCAGAAAAAGGTCTTGATAACCCACAAGTATAGGGGATCAATTGTAGCCTTTCTCGATAAGTAAGAGTGTCGAACCCAACGAGGAGCTAAAGGTAGGACAAATATTCCCTCAAGTTCTATCGACCACCGATACAACTCTACGCACACTTTACGTTCGGTTTACCTAGAACAAGTATGAAACTAGAAGTACTTTGTAGGAGTGATAGGATAGGCTTGCAAGAAAGTAAAGAACACGTAAATAAAACTAGGGGCTGGTTAGATAAAGAAACAACTACGAGTGTCTAACGAGTGTGTAAAAGTGGTGGTAGGAGTTGTGGAATTGCCCTAAGCAATTGACTACATTACTAGGTCGATAGCAAGTATCATGTGGGAGAGGCCTCTGCTAGCATGTCATCCCTTACTTGGAATTCTATGCACTTATGATTGGAACTATTAGCAAGCATCCGTAACTACTAACGTTCATTAAGGTAAAACCCAACCATAGCAATAAGATATATTGGTCCCCCTTCAATCCCATATGCATCAATTTCTATGCTAGGTTTGAAGCTTCTGTCACTCTAGCCTGCCAATACATAGTCCTATCAACATACAACTAACCCTATGGTGTGATCCACGCACGCTATCATATGATGGGCACCAAAGGACAACAACATAACCACAAGAAAATTAAACCAATCATAGCAATTCATCAATCACCGATAGGACAACGATAATCTACTCAGACATCATATAATAGCAACACATCATTGGATAATAATATGTAGCATAAAACACCATGTTGAAGTAAGGGAACCATAAGTACAGCGGGTTGCGGGAGAGTGAACCATTGAATATAGATGGGGGAAGATGATGGAGATGTTGGTGAAGATGACGGAGGTGTTGGTGTAGATCGCCGTCATACGATGATGTCCCGGGGGCGTTCCGGCGTCGTCCGGAGAGAGGGGGAGAGAGCCCTCTCCTTCTTCTTATTCCTTGACCTCCTCCCTAGATGGGAGAAGGGTTTCCCTCTGGTCCATGGTCTCCATGGCGGCGGAGGGGCGAGAGCCCCTCCGAGATTGGATTTCTCTCTATTTGTCCTTCTGTTTCTGCGCTCCGAGATTCTGCGTTTCACCGTTTCTTAAATTTCCGAAGATCCATAACTCCGATTGGGCTGAAATTTTAACACGATTTTCTTCCGGATATTATCTTTTTTTGCACCGAAAGAAGGGCTCCAACCGCCTTAAGGAGTGTCCACAAGCCTGCCTGCCGCGGGCCCACCACCTGGCCACGGCGACAGGGCTCGTGGGCACTCCGTGCATCACCTCACGTTGATTCTTCTTCCAAAAAATCATAAATATTCCAAAAAAAATCCCCGTAAGTTTTTATTACGTTTGGACTTCATTTGGTATGGATATTCTGCGAAACAAAAAACATGCAACAAACAGGAACTGGCACTGGGCACTGGATCAATATGTTAGTCCCAAAAATAGTATAAAAAGTTGCCAAAAGTATATGAAAGTTGTAAATTATTGGCATGAAACAATCAAAAGTTATAGATACGACGGAGACGTATCAATGAATCATCGGAGTCCACCACAAAACCATCTCCAACCAAACTAGAAGGAGCCTTCCTCTTGTTTGGAATTTCATTGGAGGGTCGGGTTTTCCATTTCTCATCGTTCTCGAGGATTTTCTAACAATGAAACAAAGTGAAGGGCCTCCCCAGCACAAGTTTGCCCTTTTTCTTCTTTGATTTGCCCATGAATAAATTTTGAGCAATGTTGAGCTACAAAAAAAGATACAATTAAGGCTTCATCTTCTTTTTGAGCGAAATTAGTTCCTCTCCCCCTTTTTGGAGTAGGTACCACAAAACCCTCACCCTCTTCTTGTGTATACTCTTGTGATGGTATCTCCGGTGCATCTCCACAAGTGTAGTTGATGAAGGTTTCATTGTCCATGCTACATTTTTTAAAGTTGCAAACATAAGTGTAAATTTCGGCCTACATTTCTACTCCAACAAGTTGTGATCATACAATTACATATAATTGTCCTATACACACATTTACAATCAATAGACAAGAAGAAAAACTGAATTACCTTCTCAGCATTTCGCCGAGCACATCTTGTGTGCCATTGGCCATGGGGGCACGAGAGCTCGCCTCGGGCTCCATGTAGACTGCCGGTGGAAGGTTCCACGCCGTTCGGAGGAGCCGTCCTCTTCGCCCTCTGTGTGGAGGTGTCGCGCGGTGGCCTCCTCTGCTTCGGGCTGGAGGAGGCAACGGCGCTGGGGATAGTGGTAGGGGCGGCACCGGACGCAACGGCATGGAGGGTGGTGGCGGGGGGTGGAGATGGACGCGACGGTAGCAGGCCCGTTGGAGGCGCCAGGGATGATGGCGCCAACCCTAGACACTGCTGGGCCTTGGGCTTGGCCGCAACAGCGCCGGGAGGTGGACTAGGAGGGTCGGCGCCGGCATCGGGAGCGGGTGGGAGGTCGCCCGTGGCCTCCATGGCTGCGGCGGCGGCCGGCGGCGGCGTCTCGCGGGATGAGCAGGAAGGTCAGAAAGCTCTGCGCGGGGCGATTGGCTCTCCCGCGTGATGCCTGGGCATTTTGCAAGCCAGTCCTGGACTTTGCGAATATGCAAAGCGATGGTGTAGTTTTACCAGGCCGGCTAAATTTTTTGGTGTGGGGACCAGTTATACAAATGCTGTTGGAGGTGGGTTTCTTGTCACAGTTTGTAAAAAAACAGGTTTTAGCAAGTCAGGGGATTATAGCAAGGCTATTGGAGATGCTCTAATAAATGAAAACTTCAATGTTTACTACCCTTATGTTACTATCCACTCTGGAGGTAGTAACTTAAACTAATAACATATGTGTGTTAATACTCTATGTTACTCCCCATTGTGAATAGTCTTAGGCCGTGTCATGTCACACTTTTCAACACTAGTAGAAAATGGCCCGTTTGTCCCGGTTCCAGAGGCCCATTAGCCCCGGTTCTTGAACCGGGACTAAATGGTCGGGACTAAAGCCCAAAACCTTTAGTCCCAGTTCGCTTACGAACCAGGACCGAATGGTCTCCATGTGACCGCTGCGGCGAGCCTGGGCAGGAGGATCTTTAGTCCCGGTTGGTCACACCAACCGGGACAACATGGCATCCACACGTCAGCACTTGCCCTGAGTTGGGTTTTTTTTTATCAGGGGGGAAGGGGTTGGAGGGTTAATTTAGTGATTTCATATTGTGTTAGCTAGCTAATAGAGAGAAGTGTCCTCCCTTTCTCCGTGCTTGGTCGACGCTAGCTACTATACATATAGAGGGAGCATGATGCTAGGTAATAAGAAAATGAAGGAAACCATTTACAATACTTAACATCTTTTACAATATAACATCTTTTACAATGCCTAACATCATATACCTAAGATCCAATCACAAATAGCTCACATGGTATTCTCCATCACTAGATATGATGTGGTCAAGAAGGAATCCCACCAATTCCTCTTTAATTGCTCGTATGCCATCATCTGATAGGGGTTCATCCCGCTTCTTCCAGATCTAATTTAAAGAAGGGGGTCAATACATGCATATATATGAATAAAACTCAACACAATTGATGGTAATATATAAAATAAAATTCTGAATATTATTTACGTACTTCAAATTGTTCGTCAGAGATGCCCTACCCAGAGGTCGAGAGGCGCATGAACTCGCATACGTAGAATGCACATTTTTCAGTCCCACCTACCTAGTACAAGCACTTTACGATAATATATAGAGTTCAATCAAAGTGATAAGCAAGCATGGTAATGATATATTGATGAAAAATTGAATCAATTAGAGATGTGTGGAACTAGCTAGCTAGTACTACTTACTGGGGGTGCGTAAATTGCAACTCTTTGGGTATACCGCGAACCTTATTCGTGAACTTCTTCCAAATCCTGCCAGGCAAAGAAAATGATTACTTGATATCAGAAAATTAACGAAAGTTGCATGCCGGTATGGTCCCGGTATTGAGTGAATTTACTTCTTGAGCATTGCAGTCATGTCCGCATAATCCTCGAGATCTTTACGTCTCGAGTCTAAGACACTTACTTTTGCCGCGTCAAGCTTAATGGATAGCAGAATCCAGTGCTAACTGCAGACACATATATAACTCATCGATTACATTTACTAATTAACCTCGAGTAAGAGAAACCGAGTATACAGAGAAGACAGCAACACTCACCTGAAGTTGTAAGGAAAGAGTATTTCCCTTCTGTTTTGATTTACAAGCAACAAATTTAGCAACTTAACATCGATCTCTTTGGTTTCATTTCGTATCGACAATACATTTACCAATTCTGGGCTAATGAACCCAACGTCGAAGATTCCTGCTTTTTTTAATTCGACGATCTTCAATCTGCATAATATATATAGTGAGGATAATTCTAGATACATGCAATGAACGAGCTGAGCTAGAGACTTAACTATAGAAGTAATACTTACAAATAGTAGGAAGTCAGGAGTTGTTTATCGAGGGCCAGGTCATTGTATAACTGAAATAACTCCTCAAATTCAACAAGCACCACTACAACTCCAATGAATTCGTGATCTTTTTTCACTCTCATATACACAACCGTTTTCTCCCTGAAGATGTTCATGTACCACTCATGCAATTCGTGCATCCTCGGTGTTAGAGGAGGATGACCAGGTTTGACGAGAGGCTTCCCGAGCATGAATTTATATTTTTCTTCATTCGTTACTTCAGCCATCTTAAAAATTACTGAATCGCTCAGGTAATCATCAGGATTGGTATCGGGCAGCAACCCCGAATCATTAGCGATGACGATATCGCTAGACACCTTGAGCGGGGGACATGATTGCTTCTTCTGTTGGCCGAGCTGGGGAATTGTTTTCCCACTTCTTCGTTTTGCTAACATTGCATCACTGCTAGCCCCCAAAGCGGCGGCGGAGTCTGTCTTCCGCTTGAGAGAAGGAGGAGGAGGCGGCATCTTTCTTACTTGTGTAATTTTCGGCGGAGCGGCGACGACGTCTGTCTTCCGCTGTTGCAGAGAAGGCGGACTGCTCCGACGCGCTTGAGGAGGAGCCGAAGGAGGAGGACTCCTCCGACACGCTGGAGGAGGAGCCGAAGAAGGAGGCGGAGTGCTCCGACGCACCGGAGGAGGAGCCGAAGAAGGAGGCGGAGTGCTCCGACGCACCGGAGGAGGAGCCGAAGAAGGAGGTGGACTGCTCCGATGCGCTGGAGGAGGAGCCGAAGAAGGAGGCGGAGTGTTCCGACGCGTCGGAGGAGGAGCCGAAGGAGGAGGACTGCTCCGACACGCTGGAGGAGGAGCCGAAGAAGGAGGTGGACTGCTCCGACAAGTCGGAGGAGGAGTCGAAGAAGGAGGCGGAGTGCCCTCACGCGCCGGAGGAGTAGCCGAAGAAGAAGGCGGAGTGCCCTCATGCGTCCGAGGAGCCGGAGTGCCCTGATCATTTGTCGTAGGAGGATGAGGAGTGCCATGATCATTCGCTGGAGGAGGATGAGGAGTGCCCTGATCACTCGCCCGGGGGAGGAGGAGGAGGCGTCTAGTTTGGAAGATTGATGTACTTCTTCGACCATAGACATGTACTTCTCAAAGCATGAACCAGCTTATTATTCTCATCTTCACATGTAGGGTGGTCAAGCTCGAGCTGCTCAAAATCCTTATTTACTTCATCCACCATCACAAGAGCATAACCACGTGGAATCGGACGATAGTGAAAAGTTCTGTTGGATTGAGGAGGTGCAACAACGCCGATAGCAGCCTTGAAAGTGAGGTTCCGGCATTTCGTCAAAAGCTCGCAAGGTTGAGACTCCGTGATAGTATCCATGGGGTGGCAAGGAGCCGTGAAGTCAGGTTGAACGAGCTCCGTGTAAGCCACGTTGCTTCTCCGCTGAGATGGCGGGGTAAATTCTGGGGTAGTTTCGTGCCGCTGAGATGGTTGGTCGACAGCTCGCTGGCTCTGAAGTTCCTCTAGAATTTGTAGTCTTGCATTGATCTTCTGCATGTCGCTCAACTCCACTCTCCTCTTTCTCACTCGGCTTCTGTAACCGGCTGCGCCGGGAAACCCAACCTTCCACGGAATGGAGCCTGGTGTGCCTTGTGTTTGTCCAGGGTGCTCAACATTCCCTAGGGCCTCAGTCAGCTCGTCCTTCTCTCTTTCGGGAAAGAACGCCCCTTCCTGTGTTGCGGTGATACACTGCTGAAGCTTGTTGATGGGTGTTGCAAGTTGCTCATCCGTCCAACGACACTCCCCTATTTCAGGGTCCAAAGTTCCCCCAACTCCGAAGAACCAATTCCTAGAACGGTCGGGCCAGTTCCATGTCTGTGGTTGGACCCCTTTAGCAATCAGGTCTTTCTCAGCTTTGTCCCACAACGGACGTCCTTTGAGGTAGCCACCTGACCCCGTGTGATGATGATACTGCTTCTTTGCAGCATTGTTCTTGTTTCTTTCTGGCATTTCCTTACTCTTGTTCGATGACTTGTAGGCCACAAATGCGGGCCAGTGATCTCTAATCTTCTCAAATCGGCCGACGAATTCTGGAGTCTTCCCTTTGTCGACATACTTTGATTTCAACTCTTTCTTCCACATCCTGAATAGTTTTGCCATCTTGTTAAGAGCACATGCCTTGACCAGTGGCTCTATAACTGGCTTATTGGAATCCTCCTGTGGCGGTAGGGTGAAATTTTCCTTCAACGCGGTCCAAAGATCATCTTTCAGCCTATCGGTGACATAATCACCTTCAGGGACGTTGTCGCCCTTAGGCTTATTCCATTGCTTGATGCTGATCAGAATGTTGTCCCTGACAATAGCTCCGCACTGAGCAGAAAATGCGTCCCTGGTCCGCTTGGGTTCAATCGGTTGGCCATCGTCCGACAGTTCTATGATCGTGAACTTTTGATCCTTGCCCAACCTTCTCGTCGGGCCTCGTCTCATTACCGAAGTTTGGCTCAATCCGGACTTTTCAATAGCTCCCTCCTTCGTTCGGTCACCGGAGCCGTCATCATGGTCTCCTTCCTCCGGGATTCGGTAGTCACCGAAGCCATCATGATAATGTCCTTCCTCCTCTATTGTTCGATCACCGAAGCCATCATGATAATGTCCTTCCTCCAGGATTCGGTAGTAACCGAGTTCGCTGAGCAAAAAATCGACATTACTACCATCACCGTGGATTATATCCCCCAAAATTTCTTCTTTTTCCATGTCTCTTGGAATATCCATTGTTTCTGCAAATATTTCAAAGTGGGGGGAAGCCCTTTATACATAATCCGAAATATTAACATAAAAACTTTATTTGTAACTTAATCTAATCTAAATATTTTTATTATTTTTATAACTTTATTTTCTATTGATAAATCTAATCTAAATATTTTTATAATTTTTATAACTTGTGTCACATTGGGGAGTTCAAAAATGTACCAAACATATTCTAATATGACTGTAATACACACACATGGATTCGCAATTAGACTACGTCTTCTCACACACATGGATTCACAAATAGGGAGATGGAGAGATCGATGGACATGCTACCGGTGCGTCGACGGGCAACGACGGCGGTCTTCGGAACGACGACGGGCAACGACGACGGTGATGGGCTCGGGGGCGACGGCGATGGGCTCGGGGGCGACGACGAGGGCGACGACGGGCAACGACGATGGGATTGGGGGCGACAGTGACGACGAGCGGTGACGGGCGATGGCGACGACGACGACGGCGATGGGCCCGGGGGAGACGTCTACGACGATGGGCTCGGGGACTACGGCGACGACGATGGGCTAGGGCGACAACAACGGTGACGGCGATGACGACGGGCTCGGGAGTAATGGCGACGGCGATGGGATCGGGGCGACGACGGGCTCGTGAGCGACGGCGATGGCGACGCCGGGCTCGTGGAGGAGGCGCGGGCCTGCGGCGACGGGCTCAGGTGCGATGGCGACGAAGAGAGAACGGGGGGATGGAAGTTGGTGGAAATTTCGACAACTCCCGTAATATACGAACTCCTTTGTTCCGGTTGGTGGCCCAAACCGGGACCAAAGTACACCTTTAGTCCCGGTTACACCAGCTAGGATTAAAGGTCAATTTTGAAAACTCCCGCAATATATGCGAAACCTTTGGTTTTGGTTTGTGGCACCAACCGGGACCAAAGCCACACTTCCTCTGGCCCAAAAGGGCGGGAAGAAGAGTACTTTCGTACCGGTTGGTGGCTAGAACCGGGGCAAAAGGTCCGTCGGCCCATTTGATATTTTTCATACACTTACTGATTTTTGTTTTGAGCTAAATGACCCTTAAATTGAAAAGAACTACAAATGAACCATGAAAATGTTGAAAGTTGGCATGGTATAATCATTTCATGCACGTAGCATGTGCTAAAAAGTTGAGAGGGTTGCGGCAAAAACTGGATGCACATCGTGTACAAAACAGGCAATCGCTTTCGAAGTATTAGGGTTTCATACGAAAACTCATGTGTTACAAAGGGATTTCATTTTTTGAATGTATTTGAACTCCAGACTTTTTACGTGTTCAAAATGCACCATTCAAAGACACATCATCATATTTCAACTATTTCTGACTTCATTTGGTATTTTTCATGCATTCGCTGATTTTTTTTTGAGCTAAACGACCCTTAAATTGAAAAGCACTACAAATGAACTCTGAAAATGTTGAAAGTTGGCATGGTATCATCATTTCACCCGCATAGCATGTGCTAAAAAGTTGAAAGGGTTGCGGCAAAAACTGGATGCACTTCGTGTACAAAACGAACAATCTCTTTCGAAGTATCACAGATTCATACGGAAGTTCATCTGTTACAAAGGGATTTCATTTTTTTGAACTTATTTGAACTCCAGACTTTTTGTGTGTTCAAAATGCACCATTCAAAGGCACATTATCAATTTTTAACTATTTATGACTTCATTTGGTATTTTTCATGCATTTACTGATTGTTTTTGAGCTAAATGACCCCTAAATTGAAAAGCACTACAAATGAACTCTGAAAAGGTTGAAAGTTGGCATGGTATCATCATTTCACCCACATAACATGTGCTAAAAAGTTGAGAGGGTTGCGGCAAAAACTGGATGCACTTCGTGTACAAAACGGACAATCTCTTTCGAAGTATCAGGGTTTCATACGAAAACTCATCTGTTACAAAGGGATTTCATTTTTTCGAACTTATTTGAACTCCAGAATTTTTGTGTGTTCAAAATGCACCATTCAAATACACATCATCAATTTTTAACTATTTCTGACTTCATTTGGTATTTTTCATGCATTTAGTGATGTTTTATGAAAACTCATCTGTTACAAAGGGCATTTCATTTCTTCACTTTTTCTTCGCTTGTGTTCCTTGCTTATTGCACCATAACCATGGATAATATTCATCGTTTAACAGGGTGCTTGGGTCAGCCTTGACTTTGAAGGGAGGAATTTCATGAAACTTTTCATAACTTCACACATGTCTGTCTTGCCCTCCAATCCCACGATGTATCTTTTTCCTGAAAGAACTATGTGGTGCTTTGGCTCATCGTATGATGTATTCGTTTCCTTATATTTTCTTTTTCTCGGTTTGGTAGACATGTCCTTCATATAGAAAAACCTGCGCCACATCATTGGCTAGGACAAATGGTTCCTTTGCGTGCGCAAGATTGTTCAGATCCACTGTTGTTATTCCATACTGTGGGTCTATCTATACCCCGCCTCCTGATAGATTGACCCATTTGCAATGAAACAAAGGGACCTTCAAATCATGTCCATAGTCAAGTTCCCATATGTCCACTATGTAACCATAATATGTGTCCTTTCCCCTCTCGGTTGCTGCATCAAAGCGGACACCACTGTTTTGGTTGGTGCTCTTTTGGTCTTGGGTGATCGTGTAAAATGTATTCTCATTTATCTCATACCCTTGGTAAGTCAATAAAGTCGAAGATGGTCCCCTGGCCAACGAGTACAGCTCATCAGAAACAGTGTTGTCACACATGAGATGTTTTTGCAACCAACTGTTGAAAGTCCTGATGTGTTCAAATGTAATCCAGTCGTCATACTGCTTCGGGTGTATGGAGCTCAGAATATTCTTGTGTTCATCGACATACGGGGTCATCAAGGTAGAATTCTGTAGAACTGTGTAGTGTGCTTGAGACCAAGAATGCCCGTCCATACACATTATTGGCTCCGATCCTAGTGTGCCTTTTCCAGTCAGTCTCCCCTCATACCGCAATTGAGGGAGACCAATCTTCTTAAGGTCAGGAATGAAGTCAACACAAAATCCAATGACATCCTCTGTTTGATTGCCCATGGAGATGCTTCCTTCTGGCTTAGCGCGGTTACGAACATATTTCTTTAAGACTCCCATGAACCTCTCAAAGGGGAACATATTGTGTAGAAATACAGGGCCCAGAACGACAATCTCGTCGACTAGATGAACTAGGACGTGCGTCATGATATTGAAGAAGGATGGTGGAACACCAGCTCGAAACTAACAAGACATTGCACCAAATCACTCCTTAACCTTGGCAGGATTGCTCGATCGATCACCTTCTGAGAGATGGCATTGAGAAATGCACATAGCTTCACAATGGCTAATCGAACGTTTTCTCGTAGAAGCCCCCTCAATGCAACCGGAAGCAGTTGGGTCATAATCACGTGGCAGTCATGAGACTTTAGGTTCTGAAACTTTTTCTCTGCCATATTTATTATTCCCTTTATATTCAACGAGAAACCAGACGGGACCTTCATACTGAGCAGACATTCAAAGAAGATTTCCTTCTCTTCTTTGGTAAGAGCGTAGCTGCCAGGACCTTCATACTACTCTAGATGCATGTCATCTTTTCATGCACACGTTGATGTTCCTCCCGTGCCTTCGGTGTATATTTTGTCTTCCCATACACTCCCAAGAAGCCTAACAGGTTCAAGCAAAGATTATTCTTCACGTGCATCACGTCGATTGCAGAGCGGACCTCTAGGTCTTTCCAATAGGGTAGGTCCCAAAATATAGATTTCTTCTTCCACATGGGTGCGTGTCCCGCATCGTCATCCGGAATAGATAGTCCGCCAGGACCCTTTCCAAAGATTACTTGTAAATCATTGACCATATCAAGTATGTGATCACCAGTACGGAGGGCGGGCATCTTCCGGTGATCTGCCTCACCTTTTAAATGCTTTCCTTTCTTTCGACATTGATGGCTGGTCGGAAGAAATCGACGATGCCCCATGTACACATTCTTCCTGCATTTCTCCAAATATATATTGTCGGTATCATCTAAACAGTGTGTGCATGCGCTGTATCCCTTGTTTGTCTGTCCTAAAAGGTTACTGAGAGCAGGCCAATCGTTGATGGTTACAAACAGAAACGCATGTAGGTCAAATTCGTCTTGTTCGTTCTCATCCCACACACGTACATCATTTCCATTCCATAGTTGTGAAAGTTCATCAACTAATGGCCTTAGGTACACATCAATGTCATTGCCGGGTTGCCTAGGGCCTTGGATGAGCAATGGCATCATAATGAACTTCCGCTTCATGCACAACCAAGGAGGAAGGTTATACATACATAGAGTCGCATGCCATGTGCTATGCTTGCCGCTCTGCTCCCCAAAAGGATTAATGCCATCCGCACTTAAACCAAACCATACGTTCCTTGGGTCACGTGTAAAGTCGCTCCACTTTCTCTCGATCTTTCTCCACTTCAACCCATCAGCGGGTGCTCTCAACTTCCCGTCTTTCTTACGGTCTTTTATGTGCCATTGCATCAACTCGGCATGCTTTTTGTTTCTAAACAGACGTTTCAACCGTGGTATTATAGGAGCATACGACATCACCTTGGCATGAACCATCTGTCCGGTGCGCTGGCCCTCAACATCACCAGGGTCATCTCTTCTGATCTTATACCACAATGCGCCACATACCGGGCATGCGTTCAAATCCTCGTACTCACTGCGGTAGAGGATGCAGTCATTAGGGCATGCATGTATCTTCTGCACCTCCAATCCAAGAGGGCATAGAACCTTCTTCGCTTCGTACGTACTGTCGGGCAATTCGTGATCCTTTGGAAGCTTCTTCTTCATTAATTTCAGTAGCGAACTAAATGCCTTGTCAGATACACCATTATCCGCCTTCCATTGCAGCAATTCCAGTGTGGTACCGAGCTTTGTGTTGTCATCTTCGCAATTTGGATACAACCCTTTTTTGTGATCCTCTAACATGCGATCGAACTTCGACTTCTCCCTTTCACTTTCGCATTCTCTATGTGCATCAACAATGACCCGACGAAGATCATCATCAGGCACATCGTCTGGTTCCTCTTGATCTTCAGCTTCCCCCATTGCAGCATCACCGTGTTCAGGGGGCGGGTAGTTGTCATCATCCTCTTCTTCTATGTTTCTTCCATCATAACCCCTCTTTCTCCGTGCTTGGTCCAAACATTATAGTGTGGCATAAAACCCTTCTGAAGCAAGTGGAAGTGAAGGGTTTTATAGTCGGAGAATTCCTTCTTATTCCCACAAACAGTACATGGACAATGCATAAAACCATTCTGCTTGTTTGCCTTAGCCGCTTTGATAAAATTATGCAGGCCATTAATATACTCAGAGGTGCGTCGGTCACCGTACATCCATTGACGGTTCATCTGCGTGCGTTATATAACAAAGTGTATTAAGAACTACACAAATCTTGATGAAAATGGAGCTTGGACAAGGAGCTTCTAAAGGAGAAAGCTTAAGTGTGGCTCACGCATTTCATCGAACACCTCATGTGCATAGGAGGTGAGCTAGAGCACCACAAAGCTCTCCCACAGTCGGCCGAAAATACAGAGCAGTGCACTGCTCTGCTCGCGGGGGTATATGTAGGCCAACCGTTGGTCCCGGTTTGTGGCTGGAACCGAGACCAAAGGACAACCTGAGGTCCCGGTTCCAGCCACAAATCGGGACTATTGGTTGTGGGCCAGGAGCGAGGCACATTGATCTCGGTTCGTGTCTGGAACCGGGACTGAAGGTGACAAACGAACCGGGACAAATGGCCCACGAAGCCCGGCCGGTGCCCAGGCCTCACGAACCGGGACCTATGCCCACATGGTTCCAGGTTCGTGAGTGAACCGGGACTAATGGGAGTTCATCAAGTGGACCAAAGCCCTCTTTTCTACTAGTGCAACGATAAAAACCCATTTGATCATACGTCTAGCTGGGACAGGACTCATCGGGGACGCACTGAATGCACGTCTTCAACATATTCAAATCTCAACCGTAACCTCGCGATAATAAAGGAACTCGCACTGAAAAATTCCGAGCACACTTAGGACATGTACAGTGGTTGATAAGATAGTTTTATCTTATTACATGTAATTTAAAGATGATAAAAAGACATGTCTACAATAGATCATCTCTTAGGCTTATCTTCAATAACTAGCTCATAGAAATATGGTGATACATATTGTATGCTAAGAAAACATTTTTTTTATCTTAAACAAGAGAAGGCAAGTCTTTTCTTATGATTCTGTTTTCTTTCACCTTATCATTTATCCTACGTGACTTTTTAAAATAAAATCATTGTACATGCCCTTACACATGACACCGTTAATTTGGATTTTGACCATTGGCTACTACTCCCTCCATACCAAAATAAATGTCTCAAGCTTAGTACAACTTTGTACTAGAGCTAGTATAAAGTTGAGACACTTATTTTGAGACGAAGGGAGTACTATACTGATAGGGATTTGGTTTGGTTTGGATGCGCAACAAGTCCCATCTTCTCGGAGGTGATACTCATATAGTTGGTTGTTCGTTGCAACTTGCGGGAAGGATCATCTACTACTCCATAGAGGAAGAGAACTAATGGGTAAACGTTTACCACCCGTGCGCCGGCGGAACGCTTCGGCCGAACGCACGCGCGTCGTTGATCTCGCGCGCTCCACCTCATCCTAAACGCCCGCGATTTCCTCCCCATCTCGAACGGCTCGCGCGCTGCGCCGCATCATCCGCGCGCCCCTGCGCCGCCGCCGTCCCTGCGCCAGTCCTTGCCCCCGTCGGCCCGCCCGAATCGCCAGTTCCCGCCACCGTCGACCGTCCGCATCGCCGGATCCAGCTTTCGCCCGTCGTCCTCGTCCTCGTCGTCTTCCCGCCATGGCCGGGGCGCACGTATACAAGTGTTTACAAAACGTCACTCAAAATTGTTGCAACGGTTGTTTAAAAAAGCTTCAACCGTTGATTAAAAAAGCTGCAATCATACATATAAAAAGCTACAAGGCAAATCATACTTTTCCTCGTGAAGTTTTTGGTTGAAGCTTTTTTTTAACGGTTGAAGCTTTTCTATACACGGTTGAAACTTTTTGAGGAGTGACCACGCGAGATGCTGCAGTCGGAGCGGCGTTTGAAACTTTTTTCATACACGGTTGAAGCTTTTTCTGTCAACGTTTGCAACTTCCCCTCGCGAAGTTTTTGGTTGAAACTTTTTTTTTAACGGTTGAAGCTTTTTCTACACACGGTTGAAACTTTTTATCCAGCGTTTGCAACACAGAGGGTGAGATGCGACCGAAACGAGGTGAAGACCGACGGCCTGCATCCATGGTGCTTTCGACGGGCGGCCAAGGCGACGACCGGCGGCGACCGACGGTGAGGGCGACCAGCGATGAGGAGGCGAGGCGGTCGGCGCGTGCTGGGGCGTCGGCGCAGGCGAGGCGGTCGGCACGTGCTGAGGCATCGGCGGAGGCGAGGCGCGTGCTGAGACGGCACCGCGTGCGAGGATAACGGGGCGGTGGGGGCTCGCGCGAGCAGATCTGACGGTCAGGGGGGCCCTGATCCGACGGCTGCTGCGCGACGGGCGCTAGCCTTCGGGCCGGCACACCGGCGCCTAGCACTGGCCGAACTAATGTCACGTTTCTTGTCTCGGTCTCTCTTACACACACAACCACCTAATTTACTCTAACAAAAATTAGTAGGACGAAATGTAAAAACTAGCACCAAAGGGTTAGAAGGACCCCAAACAAATATGAATGGAACGCAAAGCTACGAAACCTTCTTTTTTCTTCAAGAAGAAACCAAAGAAATAGAGAGAGAAAAGTAGTGTACTCTCAGGTCAGTTGTGGGGAAGACATAGCCCAACAATGTTGGACCCACCAACCAACCAACGAACACCCATCCATGCCCAAGCAGAAGCACCCTCTCTCTATAAATGGACGCCTCCCCCCACGACATCCGGCTCAACTCAAGTCACAACCTCGCCTCCCCCTCCCCCTCCCCTACCAGCAGCAGTACCTACCCGGAGCGAAGAACCACCAGCCTTCCCTAGCACCAACACCCACGGAGGCGATGGCAGTCGAGGCCACGACAGAGAAGAACACCGGCACCGGCGCGGCTGGCGGAGTAGCCCCGGAGAGCGGGGACAGGCGCTCCCGGTTCAGGCGGATCTGCGTCTACTGCGGCAGCGCCAAGGGCCGAAAGGCCAGCTACCAGGACGCCGCCGTCGAGCTCGGCAAGGAGCTGGTACGTCATCACCTTCCTCCTTCTCTCCCTGTCACGCTCACGCTCACGCGCCAAGAAGGCAGCCCCCATAGAAATCTTTTATTTTGGGTTTTAAGTTTTGCGGCAATGGAAATCTTCTTGTCCCCTCTTTTATTTCGGTCGCCCCCTCCCCCACATGTCGACCTTCTTGTTCGTGTGTGTTTGGGGATGGCACGTCACCAGCTTCTGCCTGCTGCTGCTGAGCTGTAGAACGTGAACGTCGTGGGGTGCACAGCACAGCGCACTGCATCGGCATGGATCACGCCTGCATGATCATACTACCATGTACTAGTACATGTGGCATGGCAGCTAACATAGTAGCTCGATCACGCCTCACGCACCGCACGCGCTGGACAAATGGTTGCTGCACCATTTCTGCTCTCCGAAATGGTCATGGAAGACAATAATGGCTTGCTTTCTTCCCGGAAGGAAACAATCCTTCTTGTTTTGCTTCTTCCATGTACTAGGAGTATTTCATCAAAACAATAAAATCCCACCTTTAATTCGGTTTCTTGTTTGTGTTGCAGGTGGAGAGGGGCATCGACCTGGTCTACGGAGGAGGCTCCATTGGGCTCATGGGCCTGGTCTCCCACGCAGTTCATGATGGAGGACGACATGTGATTGGGTAAGTTCATTTCATTGCCTTGCCTCCCTCCCCACCATGGCATCATAGGCAGCTCTCTCCTGCTTGTTTGCACAGCAGGTGCTCCATCCATCCATCTATCTATCTATCTTGTTTGATGAGTGGTGTTCCTGTGCGTGCGTCCATGCTTCCTGCGCCTTCTTGGTATCAAAATGGCAGCCTTTGCTTTGCTTTGATCGCCACAGGTAGTGGGAGGCATTTTGAATGCGTCTGGGTTCCATTCACAGGAGTGGAACCACCTTTTGGACTCGCTTCCGAAAGGCTCCTAGCCTGCATGCTCCAAATGGACTCCTCCTCTTTGGACGTATCTCTAATTATTGCACGGCACCCTGTAGCTAGCTGTGCAGTGCCTACACTGCAGACTGCACTACACTAGGAGCACTGGGCTTTGGTTTTGCCAGTTTCTTGCCATGGCAAAAAGCTGTGGCCTTACTGTGTTTGACTGCTTTATGCTGAAAACTGATGTATCTATCTGTTTGCTCTTCTCTTTTGTTTGGCAGGGTCATCCCCAAGTCCTTGATGCCCAGAGAGGTGATACTCCTGCCCCATTTGGTTCATGTTTCTAGTGCTTTTACTCCATTTTGCTAGGCATGCGTGCCTGCCATATCCACTTCAATTCTCTCTGCATTTACGTTCCTCACATGAATATAGTGCGCCGGTCCAACGCCAATGCGTGCTCCCTTTTAAATGTACTACTACTACTACCAAAGCTACTGCTTCGCTTGCCTTGCCTTTGGATTTCATCGGATATGCAACCTAGTAGTAGCAGTAATAACTTCGCTTGCCCTTGGAGTAGTACTAGTAGTACTTTTACAAGTAGCTGAACATAACTAGTAGCACTTTTACTAAGAGGGTGCTTGGATCCAAGAGACTAAAACTAGTCTGACTAAAACTAGTCTCCTTAAGAGGCTAAAGTTCCAAGCACCCCTGACTAAAGAGAGGCTAAAACTAGTCTTGAGGCTAAAATCTTTTAGTCAAGGGTACCCCTACTAAAATGTGCATTAGTCCTCTCTCTCCTCATTTAACTCCTTATGCAAGTTCTGGATTGGAGGGTTTGGAGGATAATAAATGCTCATTAACTTGATTTTAGTCTCTTTAGTACTTGGATCCAAGCATGGATGAGGCTAGCAAGTTTTAGTCTCACTACTTTTAGTCTATCCAAACACCCTCTAACTGTCCTTGTTATTGACCAAGGTATACGGAGAAGTAGAGCTAGTAGTCTTTTTCTTCTTTATTTATTACTGTACTAGCTACTCCGTTCTACTCCTAGTACGAGTACAGTATGTGATGAGCTCATGCAGTACGTACTGCACACAAATGTGTGTGCGGTGCTTTACATTCAAAGAACCTCCTTTCTCAGGACCTTTTTTTTTAGGTTGTTGCAGCATTTGCTAGTTTCAGTAGAGGGTTTTGAACAGATAATTTATCACCAACCCTAAATGTGCACTCATTAATAGTACTGCCTGCTTAATATTCCTGTCACTGCTTCAAATTTCAGGTCACTGGAGAGCCTGTGGGGGAAGTAAGAGCTGTCTCCGGCATGCATGAGAGGAAGGCCGAGATGGTTCGCTCTGCTGATGCTTTCATTGCCTTACCCGGTATGAGAATCTTATTATAGCTACTCCCCACATAGATCTCCTGTCAAGTGTGAATCACTGGATTCTTCAAATGCAAAATCTGAGAATCTCCATCTCTTGCACCACAGGTGGCTACGGGACTTTGGATGAGCTGCTCGAGGTCCTCACCTGGGCCCAACTTGGGATCCACAAGAAGCCGGTAACGACCAAGTCTGATTCCTTGTAGTAGCATCAAGAATGAATTCGATCGGGTCAAAAGCTTAATTATATGCCCATGATTGCGTGATAATTTAACCATCATGCGTGCTGCCTGCATGTTTCCGAATCCCTTGCTTGTCTGATCTGCAGCTATCTAGGCAATTAGTTTAGCCCAAAGTCGTTTATGCCAACATCTTGGCCTTGATTGTGGCTTGGTGGTGCTCCCAGTCCCATCCCATGTGATTGGCTGGAAGCTTTCGCCATCTAGAGGATGACAAATTATTGATCAATAGTTTAAGCAGCCTACCATCTCAGAATGTTGCATACCAACGTAATAGTTTGGGGAGCATGCGATCCGCAATCTCCATTGTTTATAGGTACCATTAGAATTTAGAATGATGTTTGAAGGATCTTGTACCAGTCGGATTTACGTTGAAAAAGGAATGTGTTGTTGGCATCTAAGGTAGACGACCGATCCACGAACCACACAAGGTGTAGAGGAGTGGACGGTTTGAATAATCTCTTCAACTAGCAACTAATGTTCTCCACTTCGATTCATCATATCTATCACTATTATTTGTGCTTGAGGGGCCCCACCAAATGTTGTATTAGTGGTCCTACGTGGAACGGATCCATGTTATATTCTTCAGAAAATACGTAGTACTCCGTATATGTTATGCTGAATCTTAATGATTAGATTCGCCTTTTACTATCCTCAATCAATACAGTAGAGTAGCAGCACACATTAGCACTAACCAGTAGGGGTTAACGACTGATCTCTTTTGGTGAATATTGACTGACCAGATTGGGCTTCTGAACGTGGATGGGTTCTACAACTTCTTCCTGTCCTTCATCGACATGGCTGTGAGTGAAGGATTCATAAAGGAGGACGCGAGGCACCTCGTCATCTCAGCTCCTACCGCCAAGGAGCTAGTTCTCAAGCTTGAGGTAGTTATCAAAGACCCAATATCGTTAAGGTTAAGAATTTGGCACGCCGTTAGTCAGTGTGTTGACATCTAGTATGAATGAATTTGCAGGAATATGTTCCAGACTACGAGATCGGGTTGGTTTGGGAGGATCAGGGCCAGATCGGCCACGGCTTCGTGCCAGAGCTGGAGCCTGGCATTGCGTCGTCATGATATGATTCATCCTGGAAGCGTTTCTGAACTAAGTAACATCTGACCGTGCAAAAGAGAGAGAGAGAGAGAGAGAGAGAGAGAGAGAGAGAGAGAGAGAGAGAGAGAGAGATGGAATGTGCTAGTCCTTGTCGGTCGTAGCTTTTGTCGCTGCCGGTGGCATGACAGTGTTAGCATTGAGTTGCAGTAGCAGTGTTAGCATTGGGTTGATGATGGCGTTCTTTTGGTCATAGCTTAGGTAGAAGTAAGTGATTGCATGTACAAATGTGTTATGTAGGAGCAGCAGCAGATGTGTGTTCCTTAATTATCAATCAATCTAGAGTGGAAAAATTGTCTCACTTTGTGTGTGTTTGCACGTGTTGGCCATGGATTTTATATTTGTACGTACAAGAAGCATGCATGCGACGGGAACATCAAATTTAATGGAGTGCAGTGCACCCAGACCATACACCATCCATCCCTGGATTACTCATTCTCAAGAAACGTTGTAGACCTCGACACCATGCAGCATGAAGCGCGTGTGGGTCATGTACAAGGATGCGCAAACAAATGATGATTCAAGTGGCAAGGGAGGAAGCAAAGTGTGGTAGAGAAAGGAGGAGGAGGATCCGCGTCGTTGGTGGAAGGGGCACATCGTGTGTGCGCTTTTGGAAAGCGCGGGCACGCACGCACGCACGCACGTCGGCGATGGGACTTGTCCCTCCCGGACCCGGGCAGAGGCACCGAGCGAGGCCGTGTGTGTGTCGGCAAGGGACAGGCAGACACCGGTGGGCCTCGCGGCGGCGACAAAGCGGCTCCCGTCCATGTCCATGTCCATGGATGGATTGCCTGCCGCACGCGCTCGCTTCTTTCTTTCTTCCTTCCTTTCTTTCTTCTCTTTCGGTTGAGACGCCGTTTTCTCCTTCTTCGTCCCCCAAACTCCAAAGGCAGGGCGAATCTGCTGCTTGCTGCTGCGGCCCATAAAAGGAGACTTGGGCTGCCTGGACTGGGTTTTAACTTCAACAGGTTCTCCTTAATCTATGGCCATGGATGTGAAAGGAATGGCTATGGATGTCTTGTTTACGCGCGCACGTACTGCTACGTGCTACTGCCTTCGTGGAAGAACTAGACTAGACTAGTTCTTTCCAATTACAAATACTATGCTATAAAGGATGTACTTTAGTCGAGACGTTCTCTTCATTCAGGCATAGGATATGTTCACGTTCCTGCGGTTTCGTGGATGCTCTCTTCTATTCCGTTTCCAGCACACGCTTTTCCGTTTTCGTTGCCTGTCTTCTGTCAATAATGTTGCTTTCTATTACCATCTTTAATTACACATCACCACCACCACCAACACCTCCCCTAAAAAAGAAGCACCAGTCCATCTTTACCGATCAGCCTCACCCACCCTTTCTCCATGGGGTTCCGATGGTTGTTGGTTCAACACATCAACAAGGTATTACTACTTATATATGTCACTCGTCAGAAATTCAAACAACTAATAAATCAAGTAAATGAAGCTAACCTTCCTCCACCTCAGCTCTTCACCTCGCACTTTCCATTTCTTCACCTGCCGTGGATGGATTCGACCCTTGTTGGTGACCAGATCAACTCCCTCCCTGACTCCCTGTGGTTAGTCTTCTCTGAGTACTTTTTCTTTTTTGGAACAATGCATCCAACCAGGGTCGGTCGCTCCTTGTATCTTGTGCCTGGACAAACACCAAGAATTCCTTGTTTCTATCCAATAAATACCTAGTACCTACTCCTACTTGACTGCCAAAAAATGCAGAGACTTTGAAAGTAGCACGTACCTGGACTGCTTCACGGTACTACATGGACCAGGCACTCAACAAAACTTCACCAAAAATGCAGCAAGAGACCCAGAAAATTCGTACAATTACCAGGCTTATAGCAACCTGATAGCAATGCATCTGTATTCATCCTAGCACACGTTTTCAGGACTTGTTACACCGCACGGCGCTCCAAATAGCATACAAGAAAATAGTTCACCACGGCACTCCAAATAGCATACAAGAAAATACTTCACCCAAATAAACCTGGTCTGAACTGAACTGTCTATCTCGTCAAGTACAACACAAATTGCAGAGGGTTTCGTTATTATTATTATTATTCATCACTGGGTAACAGATTACCCAAAGGAAAGGTATCGCCGCTTCTTTTCACTCGAATGGAACAGGTGAGCCTTGCTTCTTGTTGACAATGGCCATGGCCAGGTACCTACTGCCCATGCCAATAGGCGTTTGTTCATCAGGCCCTTCCCAGAATGGGGCTTCTCCGTCTCCGACTAGACGCCAGTAGCCTGTCCTCAGAGACTCGGCCTGCTTCTCGTCGCAGTTTTGCATAAGGGCTTCCACCCGGAAGTTGATACCAAGAGAACCCAATAACTGGGATTGAGTCATTGGTCCATGGACAGAAATATCATCTGCAAAGATAACAACACGCACAAGCCTAGTAAGAAATGCTTGCCTTGCCATGAGAAGTGCAAACAAGCAATAAGAGTTCATCATACTCCATGCAAACCTGAGGCTTCCTTGGCAGAGTGCTTGATTGCAGCAAAATCAACATAGGCACTGAGATCAGCAGACCCAGGGTCGTCTAAGATGTGAACGAATTTGTGTTTGCGGATTGCCTGCATATATTGTTACTTCCTCATGTCATTTATCCAAGAGACTACTCTATTGCTTACAGAACTGATAATCGTAAAAGAACAGTCCATGAGATAATTCCTTGTGTAAGCACATTATTATATACTCCCTCTGTACCATAATACTTGTAGTTGGGGGTACTTGTATTAGTTCCCCAACAACAAGTATTTAGCTACAGAGAGAGCATAAACCAAATACTGCGCAAAACTAGGAATTGAATTCTGGTATCATGTGAGCACCAAAGACTGGCCAGTCTACTTTTAGCAATTTATGTCAAAGAGAGATATAAGAGCTGGACTAGTTGGAGCTTTGTACACACTACGGCCAACAACTTTTCAGTTCAACTCAGGCGTAGTGAAACAATTTAAAAATACAAACCTGAAGACTATCAGACACTATTCCATTTTTGCCATAGTCAATGATCAGAGCACCTCCACCATCTGAGCTAATTCTGTCTGCGATTTGTTCGCTGATCTCCATAGCTTTCGGGCAGACTTCAATCTGATCAACCTTCTCAAGCTCCTCAGGACTAGCCCATTGACAACGTTTGGAGAGGAAAATTAAAGAGGCTGTAGGCTGCGGAGACAGAACAAAGCGAAACCTGCTACGAAGTAAGAATTACACATTTTCTTAAGGTTAACAATAAAACTTCACTAAGATTTGTAAAACCTACGATGAGTCTCCTGCGAGATCCACCATCTTTTCACACCAGCCGCGTGACCCTTTCTGCACGAAAAAAATGACTGTTCAGTGGAATGACTGCACAGTAATTAATCTTTAAGCGTGATAAAATCTGAAACAGACTGCTGACCAACCTGAAATTGATGGATCGGCAAAGCATCAAAGAATTCATGGGCAACAATTATGGTGGGCACTGCAGATAAGACACTTAAAATAAGGCAAACAAGGGAAACCCCAATAAATATGTTTCAAAGACAAAAATTGAAGATACATAAAGGCAACCCAGTTTCAGAATAAACCATATAACTTGTAGAAGAACACTAAAAGCAGTCCAATAAAGAGATTACAAGCATCAGAAGATAAAATATTTAAGCATCGACATACACCGAAGTATCTAAGCTAGCAAATAAGCAATGGCAGCATAGGTGCTTGAAGATCATCCAACTAACTGGCAACATCATTAGCAAGTTGAGGACAATATATATTGTGCAATTGTGTCGCTTTCGAAAGGAAGTCAACATTAGATCCGTCTATTCCTGGTCCAAGTCATTATGTACTTTAGCACATTCTGTACCACAACAAATGAGTTAGACAATACTATTTCCACAAATCTCATGGTATAGTTAAAGATGAATGGCAGTATAAGAGTTTATCATACAAGTGCCTAGATGATAACCACAGTTATACCATAGAGGTTAAGTACTTAGAAACAAGAAATCTGTAGGTGAAAGAGCCCCTTACATCCTGAAGGAACCTGCTCGAGGGAGGCGTGCCAATAAACAGGGGCTCCACAAAGCTTGCTAACTGTCCTTTTTTCATCACCAACAGATTCATCTTCACATTTCAGAGTATTGTACTGCACCTTTTGTAGTGTAGGGCTACATTCTACCAAGTTAATGTTGAGCGCCTTAGTGAAATTAACAAACTTTGCTGACCCCTATTGAAATGGACATATGCATTAAGAAACAGGACAGTAGAAGTTCGACAAAGGAGAGACGCAAGCAAGAAAGCCATACACGAAGTAAATCTGCCAAGAGAGTTCCTCGTCCTGGGCCAAGCTCAATCAAATTCACCTTCTCTGGTTGCCCCATTTGCTCCCACAGACACATCGCCCACACACCAATCAGCTGAGGCAAAGCAGCAAAACATTACTTACTCTTACCTCATAAGCCATAGCATAAGATCAACCAATCGAGTAAATCAACCACTGGTCAATTAAATTCACGACAGGAATATAAAACAATTACTACGATTCTGAATATCATATTTTCAAATAATACTATAGTCAGCAAAAACGATGTGCAATGGAAGTGCACATACATAAAAATTACAATGCCTCACAACCATTCATAAATATCACGAGGTGTATTGTTGCATTGTTATACATGAAACAGATGGTTCATCACTCTGCCATCCCTAAATTTCCAAGTCATTACATGATTCTAATACCTGAATGCTGGAGGACAATCCAGCTAGGGAGCACCACTTACCTCTCCAAACATCTGGCTGACCTCTGGTGAGGTGATGAAATCCCCAGATTCGCCAAACACATCGCGATTCATGTAGTACCCAGACTGTGGGTTTGTAAGCACCTCCTCCATGTACTCAGCTACGCTTATCGGTCCACTCCGGAACTAACCTTCCAGTGACAACCGAATCACATTTCCACATTGCGAGCAATAGAGATTTTAAAGACTTAATAATGGAGGGGAAAACATCAATACCTTTATGATGCTCTTAAGGTGCTTCACAAGGTCAGAGTCCAACGGCGCCTCATGCGAGTGCTCTGCCGCATAGACCAAATGTGCATAATAAGAAACTCTAAACCCCAATGTGCATGCGCCTAAGAGCAACTCTAATTGATCCCGTAAAAGGCTTTAGAAGAGTAAAATTTCACTTTTGGTCTTCTAACCAGCACCTAACCGATCCCTTATAACGGTTAGAGGAGGAAAATATTTACTCCACGGCCGCCCCGAGGAGTAAATGTGCTCAACCGCAGCTGGCTGGAATAAAAATCTCCTTCATGTGAAAGCCTCCTCGTGGCCGCCTGGCGACTCGCGTGAAGCCTCCCGGTCAAGCACTCCCCCGACGTCAGCTTTGGGCCTCGCTGGTGACCTCGTGGGTTAGGGCGACGTGTGGGCGGTCCACCGGACGGAGAAGCTCCTCTTCCACCTCCACCACCAGAATTCGTCGGCAGCATCCCACTTCCATAGCGGCCACGACTAGTTCACCGTCGATGTCCAAGAACCTACGGTCCAAGTACTCCGGCTCCGACTCGCCCGCGCCCCAAATGGTAGCAGCGTCTTGGACAAGCAAGACGGCACCGTGGAGCACACGGGTTCCTGATCCGCCGGGGCAGTCCGCTTAGCCGAAGGCCGCTTTCTGGTGAAGATGGAGTTGAGCAAGTTGGCGAACCGCGGGGGGGGGGGGGGGGGGGGGGGGGATGTCGGCCTACTGCAGCCGCGGGTGGCTGCCGTTGGCTTCTTTGTCCTCGCCATCTTCTCCGGAGCGGGATGCTGCTGTTGCTTCTGCCTCGCTGCCACACCACCGAATGTGCGGATGTGGTGGAGGCGGACGAGGGAGTATTCCACCTCAGATGAGGAAAAGTAACCTCGGTCAGAGCAGTCTAGGGTTGTGGCGCCCTGTGTCCGTGGGTCGCGCACCCGGTGGTTGGCGGCCAAGGCGGGATTGTAGTAGTAGCAATGCAGGGTGGCCTCCTCCTGCTTCTTGGCTGCAGCCACTGCCCTTGCTGCTGTGGTTGTGTAGGCGTTAGCCGCCGACGCCGATCTCGCCATCATCATGCTTCTTGCCTCGGGGCCATCCATGCAATTGCATATCGCGTCAAGTAGCATGGAGGAGAAGGACGGCTGATCGGCCAGCCTCCTCGGCGCCCTAGGCCGTGCAAGTGCCCACCTCATGTCGATTGTCGATTTGCGCAGTCAGTTGAATGGAGCAGCAGGAAGCGCGGCAATGATGATGCACGGGAGGCAAGCTAGGCATGAAGGGGAAAGCGAGTGGAAATGGCGGGCGGGCGTGTGATTTGTTGCCAGGATGGGCAACGTGTGGGCCATCAGAACGGGCACAATGTTTGTGTTAGAGATATATTTGGTGTACATGTATTTGGTAGTCTAGGATTTGTAATCTGTCTCCTACCTTATCTCTAGGAGAGGCTTCTTGCCCTTCAAGTCTTGTACCTAATATATACTCGCTCTCGAGGCTCAATAATGCATCCATCATATTCCACACCAATCCCTCTCTCCCTTCTAACATGGTATCAGCCTAACCGATCCAACCCTAGCCGTCGCCACCGCTTCCGCTCCGTGTCGCCCCTGGGACGGTCGGCCTCCATGACCGCCGCCCGTACCTAGGGTTCGTCCGCCTGTCGTGTTGGCCGTCTGCCCTAGAGTCTTTTTCCCGATCCTTTGATCCGGATTTTCTCTCTTCCGCCGGTCCCATTGATCGGCGTTTTCTTTTTGGTTTTCCGATCTAAGATCGGTTTGCGTCGCCCGCCGCCGCCGTCGACCCCGCGCCTCTACTCCGACATCGGCGTGACCCGGCCTCTACACCGATCCGGCGGCCTCGCGCAATGCGGCAGCCCTCACGACCGTCGCCCTGAGTCTGCTGTTGCCGCCTTGCTCCGGCCGGGATCTCTACATCATCACCCGCCTTCGTCGCCTCGTACGATGGCGCACCGACTGTGTCGGGCCGCACCCGGCTCCGGTCGTGTTGGCCTCGCCGGCTGCCTCGGGCTAGCTGTTAGCTGTCGAATGTGTCGACCTCGCCGGCTGTCGGCTCCGACCGCGTCGGGCTCGTATGCACGTGGTCTCACGCCGACCGTCGTTGTGGGCTTCATCTCGGACTGCACCGCCACTCCGCCTCCACCGAATGACGTCCCCGACCTTGCGCGCGATCGGATTGATCACCCGCCCACCCGCGATCCGCCTCGTCTACGCTGTGCGACCGATCTGGCCTGTCGGTTGTGCGCGCCTCTGCAGGTCCCATGAAGACTGTTCCGAGTACAATGCGCCCCTCCACTGATCGAGCAACAGGTTGTTGCTGCGTCGCCCCGTGGTTCTCCTGGCTGCTGCACCGACTCGCACGTTGTCGCTACGTTGCCCCTTCAGGTCGTAGTGCCGCGACATGCGGTCCCGCGACCCATGAGCCACCGCTACATCGCCCCTTCGGGTTGTAGAGTCGTGACACGTGGTCCCCGCAGCCGTCCATAGCTACCCCCGTGTCTGCACCGACCCACCCTCCACTGTTGTGCCGCCCCTTCGAGTCGTCGCGCCGTGGCTCGCAGTCTATGTCGCCGCCCCGATGTCTTCCAGCCGTTGTACCGACCTGCGCGCCGTCGCTGCATGGCCCCTTCAGGTCGTAGCGCCACGGCTTGCTGTCCACTCCGCCATCCCCCAACGTCGACTTCTATGTGGCATGTGTCGCACCGACTCCCTCGGCACGGGAAGACCATTGTTCGTGCCGGTCTTCGTCACACTGCCGAATTCTTGCTCGCCTACTTCGAGCATCATCGCCGCGCTCCTGACCATCCGCCGCCGCCGCTCTTCTTCGGAGCCGCTGCAGCTCGCTCACCCGAGCCACGCCGCCCGTCCACCCCCTTCATCTTCGTCCAACACCAATTCATTGCCAGCGTCGTCGTCGTCTACCCCGATCACTTCATCTACTCCGACCACCACAAGCGACATCGCCCCCCCCCCCCGGTCGATTTGCACCGCAAACGTCGTCAAGTTCTTCTCTGCTAGCCTCCTTGACATGGCGTGCCAGCTGGTGCAGGTCCTCGTCTACACATGCCCGATGTGGCAACACCGACGCGTGCCTTTGTCTGCGGTGTGTTCTCCGGCCTGGCAAACCTGGAGCAGCGTATCATTAACATCGCCTTCGTCCATCTACGCATGCCCGGTGCTGGCAACACCGATGCGTGCATTCGTCCACGATGTGTCCCCAAGCTTGGCAAGTTATGTCGTCAACAACGTTTTCTTTCCGACGCATCACTACTTCGACACCACTGCGCCCATGACTATCTCGGCGCATCCTTGCGCCCGCGGCTCCACAGCGATTTCCTCGACACTGGCTACCCCGACTCGACATCGACCATGGCGTTCTTCGCACGGCTACCTCGACCACGGCTACACCATCCTACGCTCTCGGCTACCTCGACAACGGCACAAAGGGCTATCACCTCGCTTGAGCAACTCATCGGCTTCCTCTACAGTCCATGCGTCCATGACGCGACACCGTCCCCGACGCTCCCGCTGCGACTACGGGGGGATGTCAACCCGTCGGCTGTTATTCTCTTCAGTCTAACCGTCCGCGACGCTCCTGTTGTTCGCAACCCTACCGCTACAACTGCAGGGGGGTGTTAGAGATAAATTTGGTGTACATGTAATTGGTAGTCTAAGATTTGTAATCCGCCTCCTACCTTATCTGTAGAAGAGGTTTTGCCCTCCAAGTCTTGTACCCAATATATACTTGCTCTCGAGGCTCAATAATACATCCATCATATTCCGTATCAATCCCTCTCTCCCTTGTAACAATTCGTGTGGGTGGTTGACCCGGCGGTGATCGGCAGCACGGACAGCGGTGACGGCACACATGACCCACTGCAACAATCGTGTCTGACGTGCTCTCCGGAGTTGCCGGCATGGTCACCATCGTCGCTGCTCGCCGCATAGTAAGTGTTCGACGAAATGTATGAGCCAAACAAAGTTTTACTCCATTAACGTGCTCTCCGGAGTTGCCGGCATGGTCACCATCGTCGCTGCTCGCCGCATAGTAAGTGTTCGACGAAATGTATGAGCCAAACAAAGTTTTACTCCATTAAATTGAGGGGATCGGTTAGAGACGAACAACTTTAGAGGGGCAAAAATACTCCTCTAAAGGATATTCGGCCGTTTACTTCTCTAAATTTTAGGAGATCCGTTAGAGTTGCTCGTGAGAAATGTGAATTTGTATGAGACTATGAGAGTGAGAGGGGTACGACCTTGGGGGTTGTATAGACCGGCGCGGTCCACAGAAATGCTGAGCCTGGGGCCGGAATCGCTTGATGGTCCCTGGAGCTTGTCATCCTCCGCCTCATCATCGCGGACGCTGAAGGAGGCCTGTGGCGGCGGGAACGGCGGCGGGGACGAGAAGCGGGCAAGGAAGGAGGAAGGGGATATGTAAGGAGTGAGGGTCCGACGCGTGGGTGAACCGGCTCCAACACCGCAGCCGGCGAGGCGAGGGGGCAGGTGGCGGAGCAGAGCGGCGGCTGGGCTCCGAAGCATCTCGACGGCGAGACACAGCGGGGGGAGAGTGAGTAGCTGAAGTGTTGGTGGGTTGGGCCGAGAGGAAGTACGACGTGCACGTTTCGCTCCAAAGCCCAATAAGCCTGGCCGGGCTATTGTTTTGATTAGCGCTAGTCCGAAATCACTAAAGCCTCTATTGGGACCAAAATAGATTATGATGATCTGAATTATGAAGATAGATTATATAATCTGGTTTATAAAAATAATTTACATGGACATGTTTAGAGGTCAGATTATATAAACTGTAATCCAGGTTTTACATTGCATAATGACATGTATGGCCTCTTTTTTTAAAAAAAAAGGATGGTGGTGGAGGAATGTAATTATCTCCAACTTTACAAGGGTAATGGATCATTAGCAATTCATAATTTGATTTTAGCTAAGGTAGACTAGACCCTGTTTGGAACAACAATAGATTATAATAATCTGGATTATGAAGATAGATTATATAATCTGGTTTATAAAAATAATCTAGGTGGACATGTTTGGAGGCCAGATTATATAAACTGTAATCCAGGTTTTATATTGTACAATGACATATCTGTCTTCTGTTTTTTAGCTGCAAAGGTAATAATCTAGGTGGGCATGTTTGGAGGACAGTGACGGTGATAGTAGGTAATTATCTCCAAGTTTCCAAGGATAATGGGTCATTAGTAATCCATAATTTGATTTTAGCTAGGGTAGAGTAGATTATGAGTTTTTAATAATCTGGACATCTAGTTTTTATAAACTGCAATATAATTTGTCATGTTTGGAGACATAATAGATTATAAAAATCAGATCATATAATCTGAGTGGTTCCAAACAGGGCCTAGGTTGTGGGTTTTTAATAATCTGTCAATCTAGTTTTTATAATCTACACCATAATATATCCTGTTTTGAAACATTAGATTATAAAAACTGGATTATATAATCTGGGTGGTTCCAACCAGGGCCTAATTGAGCAATACACCTTTCAAAGATTAATTTCACCACCTACCAAATTACGACAAATGACGCATTACATGTAAGTCACTTGTCACAACTTGAGAGTTTTTATTTTTTTCATAGATCCGTATTTTAAAAATATTTTATTTTCTAAACTGTGCTTCTAAATTTTAAACTATTTTCATCGTTGGGTTTCTCGCGTTGAGATCTTCAAACTAGATGTTATGTTAATAGGTTTTGAAGAACTTTATTTTTTTTATGAAAAAATCGAATCAGAAAACCATGCCTCTCGCGGTAAAAAAGCAGAAAACGTGCAACGAAGGCAAAATTGTGCCTCTCGTGGAAAAAACACGTTTTTTCCTTTTCGAGAGGCACAGACGTGCCTCTCACAAAAGCAAAACCATGTCTCTTGCACAAGCAAAACCGTGCCTCTCACGGAAAAAAAGCGCGTTCTTTTTTTCCTTTTTGAAAGGCACGCACGGCCGTGCCTCTCGCGGAGTCAAAATCGTGCCTCTCGCGAAAGCAAAACCGTGCCTCTCACGAAAATAAAACCATGCTCTCATGGAAGCAAAACCGTGCCTCGCAGAAAAACAGAAGACGTGTTTTTTTTGTTTTGCGAGTGCATCTCGCGGAAGCAAAACCGTACCTCTTGCAAAAAAACAGAAAACACGTTTTTTCGTGCAAAAAATGGATTTTTTTTCTTCAAAAAACTAAGAAAGACCGTTGAAAAACCAAAACACAAAAAATAATCAGAATTTTTTTTTCTAAAAAACCGAAAACGCGTACGGAAAATTTTAAAAAATGAATTCGAAAGAAGTGATCAGAATGCAACACGTGGCGGCGGCTGAGAATGTGTTAAGTGATGGCGTGTAGGAGTGCTTACTGTGAGACTTCTAAAAAAGCACTCGCTAACTAGTTGCTCTCGCACTTGCGTGCGTTTGTCTTGGGTTGGGCAACCTTTGCTTTTGAGTTGCACGATCTAGCACGAGAGTGTGCGTCGATGATATTAAGGCGTCACTTGGAATAACGTGTAAAAGAGAAAAGTGATTGTAATAGTGATCGATTCTTGTTGATTACCAACTATTGAAGCACTTACAATTATATGAGACAGATTCTAACCGCAAACAACAGTTGCTACAACGTGAGACAGAATGACAACTGCTATGAGCAATTGCTAATGTGTGAGACAAACTTAGCTGCTAATTGTAGATATCCTAAACAATGTTTATTGGCTAATTAAGCACATGCTAATTACCAATCCAATACATGCTAAGACAAACTATTCCTAATACTTCCCCTTAGATCACACATCTTATGAAATATCCATCTTTCAGAGCTTATCATATATTCCATGGTGTAGAGCTTCTTGTATATTCGTCATGCATCTTGAGAATCATTTGCACAATTTGAGAGCCTCTCCCAAGAATTATGTGGAAATATATGAGGATTAATAGATACATCATTGAAAACTCCTTTAAAACCCTGTGGAAAAAATATAAGAAGAAAACGATGTGGTATAATTTATATTGCCTCGTTAAAAACTTTTTATAAGAAAACTAATGAAAAACTCATAAATAAAAAGAGTACACTAATTATTATCTAATAACTAATGGGTTATAATTTTAGGAGTTTTCTCCCCCTGAAATTTGCAAATCTCGAAAACGTCTCATACCAATTCCGTGAATACATTTTTGGACGGTTGAATTTGGTAAAGACTTTGTGAACAAATCTGCTAGAGTGTCACATGATTTAATTTGCAAAATATCAACTTCTCCATCTTTGTGAAATGCATGTGGAAAGAACAACTTAGGAGAAATGTGTTTTGTGATATTACTTTTTATATAATCCATTTGCATTTGAGTAATGCAAGATGCATTATCTTTATAGATAATAGTTGGTGATCCTAATGAACGAACATCACATGCAGTTTGAATGTCGTTAATCATCTTGCGAAGCCATACACATTCTTCTAATGCTTCAAATAATGCAATAATTTCAAAATGATTAGTAGAAGTTGATAAAAAATATGTTTTGTTCCCTTCCGTGAAAAAAGTAGTTCCACCATATAAGAATACAAAACATGTCTATGACCTCGCGTTGCGAGCATCAGTATATTGTACCATAGTCATATCTTGTGTTTTTTGATAGAGTAAAGCAAGATCTTTTGTTCCATGTAAATATCTAAGGGTATTCTTTACTCCTATCCAATGATATTTTGTTGGAGCAGCAACATGTCTAGCTAGTAAATTTAACGCAAATGCAATATCAACCCTCGTGCAATTTGCAAGATGCATTAGCGCACCAATGACACTAAGATAAGGCAACTCGGGTCCTAATATCTCTTGGTCATCATCCCGAGTCTAAAAGGATCTTTGTTCATATCAAGGGATCTGACATCCATGGGTGTCTTGGTTGGATATGATTTATCCATATTGAATTTTTCAAAACCTTTTGAATATAAGCAGGTTGATGTACTAAAATATCTGAGGGGAGGTGCTCAAGCTGTAAGCCTAAGAAAAATTTGGTCTTTCCCAAGATTTTCATCTCAAATTCCGTCATTAAATGATTGTGTGCTTCTTCTATATCAGGTGTGCTCCCAATGATATTGAGGTCATCAGTGTACACTTATATGATGCAAAACCCATTTGAGGACTTCTCATTATTTGAGCAGCCTTTCTGAATAAGGAACTCACTCAGTCTATTATACCATATTCTACCTCGACTGTTTTAAGCCATAGAGTTACTTTTGTATTTCTACACAATATGCGTTGCGGTTTTCTTTTGGATTCACCATTTTAAGTCCTTCGGGAACTTTCATATATATGCCCGATTTGAGTGATCCATATAAGTATGATTTCACTACGTCCATTAACTACATAGATAAATTCATTTGCACTGCCAAAGTTATTAAGTATCGATAAGTTATTCCACTCATAACAGGATAGGATGTATCATCATAATCGATGTTGGGTCTCTGCGTGAACCCTTGTGCTACAAGCCACGCTTTGTATCTTACCACATCATTGTTTTCATTCCTTTTTCGAACGAAAACCCATTTTGCTCCCACATGGGAGAAATTCTGAGGAGTAGGTATCACGAAGGAAAATACATCTCTTTTGTTGAGCGAGCGCACTTCCGCCTCAATTGATTTCTTCCATTTAGGCCAATGAGGACGCTTGAGGCATTGCTTGACGTTCTTTGGTTCTGGATTCAGGTGAAAGGTTTCGGCAATTTCAGAGGCAAAATATATGTTGAGAATTATAGTCTCTTTATTATATGGTTCTCCTAATTCTATATAGTTTTTGGAAATTTCTTTTATACCTTCAGACTCTATGTGATTTCCCACAACAATAGAGTCATGGTGTTCCAATGTCCCGACTATTACGTTTGTATGTGCATTTATGTTGGGTTCATGTCGTTGAGCATCTAGTTGGTGTCCTTCAACTTGAGGTTGAATTGCATTTACTGGTAGAGGATTTGATTTCCTCTATATCCGCGGAGGCTTTTGAGAAGCTATATTCCGGCTAACCAAATTTATCCCCCTCTTATTATCATTTGGGGTTTGAGTGGTTTTAGTTGGTACCTTCACTCGTTGTGGTGCATTAGCAACGGGGATATATGATTTAGTAACACCTTTATGGCGAGTAAATGCATCTAACAAGTTATTTGCAATGTGCTGCAAATCAATAATCCTCTGAACTTTAGTTTTAGATTCTTTAGTTCGTGGATCTAAGGACTGAATGCATGTTAGATTCCAAATATATTTCCCAGCATTCTTTGCGGTTTGATTCTCCCCCTAATGCCCTGAAATGGTCCTCATCGAAAATAGAATCAGCATAGTGAGCACTAAACATGTCCCCTATAAGAGGTTCAAAATATTTTATAATTGACGAATAATTATAACCCACATAGATCCCTAATTTTCTTTGGGGGCCATGGATGTATGATGCAGTTGTGATATCAGTACGTATAAAGCGCAACCAAATTTTTGTAGATGAAAATTTTGGTTGAGTTCCACGTACTAGTTGCGACATGGAGGTTGTATGATATGCAGTTGGTCTGATTTATATGAGATTTGTGGTGTGTGATACTTGTGATCTGCGTTGGATTTTTCGTGAAGGGGAACGGGTTATCGCAGCACAATGCAGGTAAGTATTTCCCTCGACTAAGAAACCAAGGCTTATATAACCAATAGGAATATCAATCCTCAACCGCCTTCAGTGGCTGCACACAAAAGAACAACCAACTTGCACCCAACACAGGCAAGAGGGTTGTCAATCCCCTTGATCTCGTTACTTGCAAACGAATGAGGTGTGTAGATAATTATAGATAGTTGTGACTTGCAAAATAAAATAAAAGACAAATAATAACAGCGAGGAAATTATAAGTTTTCTGAATATATAACTGAATAGACCGAGGGCCATAGTGTTCTCTAGTGGCATCTCTCATGAAAGCTGTTGGAATTATGCCCTAGAGGCAATGATAAATAAGTTATTATTATAATTCATGTATCAAGATAATCGTTTATTATCCATGCTATAATTGTATTGAATGAAGTCTTAGATACATGTGTGGATACATAGACTAAACACTGTCCCTAGCAAGCCTCTAGTTGACTAGCCAGTTGATCAAGGATAGTCAAGGTCTTCTGACTATGTGCAAGGTGTTGTTGCTTGATAATGGGATCACATCATTGGGTGAATCATGTGATGGACTAGACCCAAACTAATAAAAGTAGCATGTTGATCGTGTCATTTTGTTGCTACTGTTTTCTGCGTGTCAAGTATTTATTCCTATGACCATGAGATCATATAACTCACTGGCACTGGAGGAATGCCTTGTGTGTATCAAACGTCACAACATAACTGGGTGACTATAAAGATACTCTACAGGTATCTCCGAAGGTGTCCGTTGAGTTAGTATGGATCAAGACTGGGATTTCTCACTCCGTGTGACGGAGAGGTATCTCGGGGCCCACTCGGTAATACAACATCACACACAAGCCTTGCAAGCAATATGACTTAGTGTAAGTCATGGGATCTTGTATTACGGAACGAGTAAAGAGACTTGCCGGTAAACGAGGTTGAAATAGGTATGCGGATACTGACGATCGAATCTCGGGCAAGTAACATACCGAAGGACAAAGAGAATGACATACGGGATTATATGAATCCTTGGCACTGAGGTTCAAACGATAAGATCTTCGTAGAATATGTAGGATCCAATATGGGCATCTAGGTCCCGCTATTGTATATTGACCGAGGAGTCCCTCGGGTCATGTCTACATAGTTCTCGAACCCGCAGGGTCTGCACGCTTAAGGTTCGACGTTGTTTTATGCGTATTTGAGTTATATGGTTGGTTAATGTATGTTGTTCGGAGTCCCGGATGAGATCACGGATGTCACGAGGGTTTCCGGAATGGTCCGGAAACAAAGATTGATATATAGGATGACCTCATTTGATTACCAGAAAGTTTTCGGCATTACCGGGAATGTACCGGGAGTGACGAATGGGTTCCGGATGTTCACCGGGGGGGGGGCAGCCCACCCGGGGGAAGACCATAGGCCTTAGGGATGCCGCACCAGCCCTTAGTGGGCTGGTGGGCAATCCCAAGAAGGCCCTTGCGCAGGAGATAAAGAAAATCAAAGAGAAAAGAGAAAAAAAGGGGAAGTGGGAAAGTAGAGAAGGACTCCACCTTCCAATCCTAGTTGGACTAGGATTGGAGGAGGAATCCTCCTCCCCCCTTTCGGTCGACCCCTTGGGGCTCTCTTGAGCCTCAAGGCAGGTCCCTACCCCTCCCTCCTATATATACTGAGGTATTAGGGCTGATTTGAGACAACTTTGCCACGGCAGCCCGACCACATACCTCCACAGATTTTCCTCTAGATCGTATTTCTGCGGAGCTCGGGCGGAGCCCTGCTGAGATAGATCACCACCAGCCTCCGGAGCGCCGTCACGCTGCCGGAGAACTCATCTACCTCTCCGTCTCTTTTGCTGGATCAAGAAGGCCGAGATCATCGTCGAGCTGTACGTGTGCTGAACGCGGAGGTGTCGTCCGTTTGGCACTAGATCGGAGCGGATCGTGGGACGGATAGCGGGACGGTCCACGGGGCGGATCGAGGGACATGAGGACGTTCCACTACATCAACCGCATTTCTTAACGCTTCCTGCTGTGCGATCTACAAGGGTACGTAGATCGGAAATCCCCTGTCTTAGATGGACATCACCATGATAGGTGTTCGTGCGCGTAGGAATTTTTTTGTTTCCCATGCGACGTTCCCCAACAGTGGCATCATGAGCTAGGTTCATGCGTAGATGTCATCTTGAGTAGAACAGAAAAGTTTTTGTGGGCGGTGATGTGCGATTTGCTGCCCTCCTTAGTCTTTTCTTGATTCAACGGTATTGTTGGATCGAAGCGGCTCAGACCGACATTACTCGTACGCTTACGAGAGACTGGTTTCATCACTATGAGCAACCCCGTTGCTCAAAGATGACTGGCGAGTGTTGGTTTCTCCAAATTTAGTTGAATCGGATTTGACCGAGGAGGTCCTTGGAGAGAGGTTAAATAGCAATTCATAGATCTCCGTTGTGGTGTTTGCGTAAGTAAGATGCGATCCTACTAGATACCCATGGTCACCACGTAAAACATGCAACAACAATTAGAGGACGTCTAACTTGTTTTTGCAGGGTATGCTTGTGATGTGATATGGCCGACGATGTGATGTGATATATTGGATGTATGAGATGATCATGTTGTAATAGTTAATATCGACTTGCACGTCGATGGTACGGCAACCGGCAGGAGCCATAGGGTTGTCTTTAAACTAATGTTTGTGCTTGCAGATGCGTTTACTATATTGCTAGGACGTAGCTTTAGTAGTAATAGCATGAGTAGCACGACAACCCCGATGGCGACACGTTGATGGAGATCATGGTGTGGCGCCGGTGACAAGAAGATCGTGCCAGTGCTTTGGTGATGGAGATCAATGAGCACTTGATGATGGCCATATCATGTCACTTATGAATTGCATGTGATGTTAATCCTATATGCACCTTATCTTGCTTAGAACGACGGTAGCATTATGAGGTGATCTCTCACTAAAATTTCAAGACGAAATTGTGTTCTCCCCGACTGTGCACCGTTGCTACAGTTCGTCGTTTCGAGACACCACGTGATGATCAGGTGTGATAGACTCAACGTTCACATACAACGGGTGCAAAACAGTTGCACACGCAGAACATTGGGTTAAGCTTGACGAGCCTAGCACGTGCATACATGGCCTCGGAACACATGAGACCGAAAGGTCGATCATGAATCATATAGTTGATATGATTAGCATAGCGATGCTTACCACTGAAACTATCCTCAACTCACGTGATGATCGGACTTGAGCTAGTGGAATTGGATCATGAACCACTCAAATGACTAGAGAGATGTACTTTTTGAGTGGGAGTTTAGCAAGTAATTTGATTAGTTAAACTCTAATTATCTTGAACATGGTCTAAGTCCACTTTGAAAATATTTGTGTTGTCGATCAATGGCTCACGCGACAGTCACCCTGAATTTTAATACGTTCCTAGAGAAAAGCTAAGTTGAAAGATGATGGAAGCAACTTTGTAGACTGGGCTCGTAATCTTAAGTTGCTCCTGCAAGCTGGGAAGAAGGATTATGTCCTTAATGCTGCGCTAGGGGATGAACCACCCGCCGCGGCTGACCAAGATGCTAAGAACACTTGGTTAGCACGCAAGGAGGACTACTCAGTAGTTCAATGTGCAGTCTTGTATGGCTTAGAGCTGGGACTTCAACGTCGCTTTGAGCATCATGGAGCATATGAGATGTTCTAGGAGTTGAAGTTTATCTTTCAGAAGAACGCCCGGATCGAGAGGTATGAGACCTCCGATAAATTCTATGCTTGCAAGATGGAGGTGAATTCGTCTGTCAGTGAACATGTGCTCAAAGTGTCTGGGTACTCAAACCGTCTAGCTGAGCTGGGGATTGAACTCTCGCAAGTAGCCATCACTGACAGAATTCTTCAATCACTGCCACCAAGCTATAAGGGCTTCGTGTTGAACTATAACATGCAAGGGATGAACAAGTCACCCGGCGAGTTATTTGCGATGCTGAAAGTCGCAGAGTCAGAACTCCGTAAAGAACATTAAGTGTTGATGGTGAATAAGACCACTAGTTTCAAGAGAAACGACAAAGGAAAGAAGGGCAATTCAAAGAAGAGCGGCAAGCCTATTGCCAATCCAACGAAGAAACCCAAAGCTGGACCTAAGCCTGAAACGGAGTGCTATTATTGCAAGGGTATGGGTCACTGGAAGCGCAACCGCCCCAAGTATCTGGCTGATAAGAAGGCGGCCAAAGAAAAATCAGGTATATTCGATATACATGTTATTGATGTGTACTTAACCAGCTCTCGTAGTAGTGCCTGGGTATTCGATACCGGTTCTGTTGCTCATATTTGCAACTCGAAACAGGAACTGCGGAATAAGCGAAGGCTGGCGAAGGATGAAGTGACGATGCGCGTGGGAAATGGTTCCAAGGTTGATGCAATCGCTGTCAGCACAGTTTCACTTCAGTTACCATCAGGATTAGTTATGACTTAAATAAATGTTATTTAGTGCCTGCGTCAAGCATGAACATTATATCTGGATCTTGTTTATTGCGAGACGGTTACTCGTTTAAGTCAGAGAATAATGGTTGTTCTATTTCTATGAGTAATATCTTTTATGGTCATGCACCCAATGTGAGAGGATTGTTCATATTGAATCTTGATAGTGATAATACACATATAAATAACATTGAGACCAAAAGAGTTAGAGTTAACAATGATAGTGCCATGTTTTTATGGCACTGCCGCTTAGGTCATATTGGTGTAAAGCGCATGAAGAAACTCCATACCGATGGGCTTTTGGAGTCACTTGAGTTTGAATCACTTGACACTTGCGAACCATGCCTCATGGGCAAGATGACTAAGACTCCGTTCTCCGGAACAACGGAGTGTGCAAGTGACTTGTTGGAAATCATACATACCGATGTGTGTGGTCCGATGAGTGTGGAGGCATGCAGCGGATATCGTTATTTTCTCACCTTCACTGACGATTTGAGTAGATATGGTTATGTCTACTTGATGAAGCACAAGTATGAAACGTTTGAAAAGTTCAAGCAATTTCAGAGTGAAGTTGAAAATCATCGCAGCAAGAAGATCAAGTTCCTACGGTATGATCATGGGGGTCAATATCTGAGTTTTGAGTTTGGTGCTCACTTAAGACAATGTGGAATTGTTTCACAGTTGACATCGCTTGGAACACCACAACGTAATGGTATGTCTGAACGTCGTAATCGTACTTTATTAGAGATGGTGCGGTCTATGATGTCTCTTACCGATTTGTTGTTATCGTTTTGGGGTTATGTGTTAGAAACAGCTGCATTCACTTTAAATAGGGCACCATCAAAATCCGTTAAGATGACACCATACGAACTGTGGTATGGCAAAAGACTAAAGTTGTCGTTTCTTAAAGTTTGGGGATGTGATGCTTATGTCAAAAAGCTTCAGCCTGAAAAGCTGGAACCCAAAGAGGAAAGGTGCATCTTCATAGGTTACCCAAAAGAGACAGTTGGGTATACCTTCTATCTCAAATCCGAGGGCAAAGTGTTTGTTGCTAAGAACGGAGCTTTTCTCGAGAAGGAGTTTCTCTCGAGAGAATTGAGCGGGAGGAAGATAGAAATTGATGTGGTTGTCGAGCCTCTCATCCCTCTGGATGGTGGCGCACGACAAGGGGAAACCCCTATCATTGCAACGCCGGTTGAGGAGGAAGTTAATGATGATGATCATGAAACTCCGGATCAAGTTCCTATCGAACCTCGCAGGTCGACGAGACCGCGTACTACTCCAGAGTGTTACGGTAATCCTGTCTTATCAAATTATGTTGTTGGACAACAATGAGCCTGCGAATTATGAAGAAGCAATGGTGGGCCCAGATTCAAACAAATGGCTGGAGGCCATGAAGTCCGAGATAGGATCTATGTATGAAAACGAAGTGTGGACTTTGGAAGTAGTACCTGAAGGCTGCAAGGCTATTCAGAACAAATGGACCTTTAAGAAGAAGACAGACGCTAACGGTAATGTGACCGTTTATAAAGCTCGACTTGTGGCAAAGGGTTTTTCACAAGTTCAAGGAGTTGACTACGATGAGACGTTCTCACCCGTAGCGATGCTTAAGTCTGTCCGAATCATGTTAGCAATAGCTGCGTTTTTTGATTATGAAATCTGGCAGATGGATGTCAAAACGGCGTTCCTTAATAGTTTCCTTAAGGAAGAGTTGTATATGATGCAACCCGAAGGGTTTGTCGATCCTAAAAATGCTAACAAAGTGTGCAAGCTCCAGCGATCCATTTATGGACTGGTGCAAGCATCTCGGAGTTGGAATAAACGCTTTGATGAGGTGATCAAAGCATTTGGGTTTATACAGGTGGTTGGAGAATCCTGTATTTACAAGAAAGTGAGTGGGAGATCTGTGGCGTTCCTAATACTATATGTGGATGACATATTACTGATTGGAAACGGCGTGGAGTTTTTGGAGAGCATAAAGGATTACTTGAATAAAAGTTTCTCTATGAAGGACCTAGGAGAAGCTGCTTACATTCGAGGCATTAAGATCTATAGGATAGATCAAAGCGCATGATAGGACTTTCACAAAGCACATACCTTGATAAAGTTTTGAAGAGGTTCAAAATGGAACAGTCCAAGAAGGGGTTCTTGCCAGTTTTACAAGGTACGAGATTGAGTAAGACTCAGTGCCCAACAACTGATAAAGATAGAGAGCATATGAGCACCGCCCCCTATGCTTCAGCCATAGGTTCTATCATGTATGCAATGTTGTGCACTAGACCGGACGTTATCCTGGCCATAAGTATGGCAGGCAGGTTCCAGAGTAATCCATGAGTGGATCACTTGACGGCGGTCAAGATTATCCTGAAGTACCTGAAAAGGACTAAGGAGATGTTTCTCGTGTATGGAGGTGACGAAGAGCTCGCCATAAAAGGTTACGTCGACGCAAGCTTTGACACAGATCCGGACGACTCTCAGTCGCAGGCCGGATACGTATTTATTCTTAATGGGGGCGCGGTAAGATGGTGCAGTTCTAAGCAAAGCGTCGTAGCTGATTCTACATGTGAAGCGGAGTACATGGCTGCCTCGGAGGCAGCTAAGGAGGGTGTCTGGATGAAGCACTTCATGACGGATCTTGGAGTGGTGCCGAGCGCACTGAATCCAATAACCCTATTTTGTGACAACACGGGCACCGGAGGAATGCCTTGTGTGTATCAAACATCACAACGTAACTGGGTGACTATAAAGATGCTCTACAGGTATCTCCGAAGGTGTCCGTTGAGTTAGTATGGATCAAGACTGGGATTTGTCACTCCGTGTGACGGAGAGGTATCTCGGGGCCCACTCGGTAATACAACATCACACACTAGCCTTGCAAGCAATATGACTTAGCGTAAGTCACGGGATCTTGTATTACGGAACGAGTAAAGAGACTTGCCGGTAAACGAGGTTGAAATAGGTATGCGGATACTGACGATCGAATCTCGGGCAAGTAACATACCGAAGGACAAAGGGAATGACATACGGGATTATATGAATTCTTGGCACCGAGGTTCAAACGATAAGATCTTCGTAGAATATGTAGGATCCAATATGGGCATCCATGTCCAGCTATTGGATATTGACCGAGGAGTCCCTCGGGTCATGTCTACATAGTTCTCGAACCCGCACGGTTTGCACGCTTAAGGTTCGATGTTGTTTTATGCGTATTTGAGTTATATGGTTGGTTAATGTATGTTGTTCGGAGTCCCGGATGAGATCACGGACGTCACGAGGGTTTCCGGAATGGTTCGGAAACGAAGATTGATATATAGGATGACCTCATTTGATTACCCGAAAGTTTTCGGCATTACCGGGAATGTACTCGGAGTGACGAATGGGTTCCGGATGTTCACCGGGGGGGCCAGCCCACCCGGGGGAAGCCCATAGGCCTTAGGGGTGCTGCACCATCCCTTAGTGGGCTGGTGGGCAAGCCCAAGAAGGCCCTTGCGTAGGAGATAAAGAAAATCAAAGAGAAAAGAGAAAAAAGGGGAAGTGGGAAAGTAGAGAAGGACTCCACCTTCCAATCCTAGTTGGACTAGGATTGGAGGAGGAATCCTCCTCCCCCCTTCGGCCGACCCCTTGGGGCTCTCTTGAGCTTCAAGGAAGGTCCCTCCCCCTCCCTCCTATATATACTGAGGTATTAGGGCTGATTTGAGACAACTTTGCCACGGCAGCCCGACCACATACCTCCACGTTTTTTCCTCTAGATCGTATTTCTGCGGAGCTCGGGCGGAGCCCTGCTGAGATAGATCACCACCAACCTTCGCAGCGCCATCACGCTGCCGGAGAACTCATCTTGCTCTCCGTCTCTCTTGCTGGATCAAGAAGGCCGAGATCATCGTCGAGCTGTACGTGTGCGGAATGCGGAGGTGCCGTCCGTTTGGCACTAGATCGGAGCGGATCGTGGGACGGATCGCGGGATGGTTCGTGGGACAGTTCGCAGGGCGGATCGAGGGACGTGAGGACGTTCCACTACATCAACCGCGTTTCTTAACGCTTCCTGCTGTGCGATCTACAAGGATACGTAGATCGGAAATCCCCTCTCATAGATGGACATCACCTTGATAGGTCTTCATGCTCGTAGGAAATTTTTGTTTCCCATGCGACGTTCCCCAACAAAAGCAACATATGGTGGGTAACAAATTACTGTTGGGAAATTGATAGAACAACAGATAGTTATGCGATTTTCACGACAATGATCATGTATATATAGGCATGACGTACATAAGCAAATAGGTTGACTCCTGCCTACACCTACTACTATTAATCCACCCATCGACCCTATCCAGGATGCATCTAGAGTATTAAGTAAAGCAGAGTAATGCTTGGAGAACAATGGCATGATGTAGACAAAGTAAACTCAACCAATATGAATAAACCCCATCGTTTTATCCTTAGTGGCAGCAACACAAAGACACAACTTGTCCCTTTTCTATCACTGGGATATAGAAACTCACGAGGTTGAACCCATTACAACCAACACCTACCAGTGAAAAAATATCAAACTACTTGGCCAAAGCAATTCAATAGATCTGATAAATCTACAAAGCTATGATGATCATGCAAATAAGAATCAACTCAGAGAAGATTCAAATACTTTTCATGGATAATATGGACATAAAACCCACAATTTATTGGATCCCAACAAACACACCATACAAAAGAATTACATCGGATAAATCAAAAGCGAAGATGCGATGATTATTGTATTTAGATCAAGAGAGACAGAGAGAGAGAAAGATAGCCATCTAGATACTAACTACGGACCCATAGGTCTATGGTGAACCACTCACACATCATCACGAGGGCACCAAGGTTGATGAAGAGGCCCTCCATGATCGATCTACCTCTGGCAGGGTGCCGGAATGGAGCTCCAGATGGGGTCGCCATAGAACACAAACTTGCGCTGGCATAAAAAGTGTTTGCGAATGATCTTTATGATTTCTGAAATATTTGGGAATTTATAGGCTAGAAATCAGGTCAAGTGGGGCCACAGGGAGGCACCAAGGCATAAGGGCGCAACCACCCCTTTGGTCGCACCCCGTTGCCTTGGGAACTCCTCATGTGGCTTCAGGTTTCCTCCCGAAGCTTCTAGGTCATCTTTTGGTCCAGAAAAAATCATAAAAAAGTTTTGTGGCAATTGGACTCCGTTTGGTACTAAAAAGCTGAAAAGCACAAAAAAACATAGAAAACAACAACTAGCACTGGACAGTTGTTAATAGGTTAGTGTTAAAAATAATATAAATTGGTGAATTATGAACCAAAAAGTATCCTAGGATGATAATATAACAACATGGAGCAATCAAAAATTATAGATACGTTGGAGACGTATCAAGCATCCCCAAGCTTAATTCGTGCTCATCCTCGAGTAGGTAAATGATAAAAATAGATTTTTTTCATGTGACATGCTATCCAATATGTAATCTTTTGCATGTATGCTCACTACGAAACATGAATAAACAAAAAACAACATAGTTATAATTGTAAGCACAAGTAACAAAACCATCATTCTTTCAACTATATGATCCTCAAAGAATGTTTACCCCCATTAATCTTTCATATCAGCAAAGCATGGCTTCGTCTTCACCACATTAATACAAATGTTAAGAACCATTGTGTCCAAGTCAGGCAATTGGATCATACTTTTTCAAGTGAATCCACTTTTTATTCTTCAAACAATACATGAGCATGAGCCATGAATATAACATAAGGTGGAATAGAATATGGTGGTAGGTATCAAAGGTGTAAATGTGGAGAAGATAGTATCACATCAACTAGGTATACCAACGGCCTATGGAGATGCCCATTAATAGATGTAATGCGAGGAGTGGGAATTTCCATGCAAATGATGCACTAGAGATATAAGTGTATGAAAGCTCAAATGAAGTTAAGTGGGGTGTGCATCCAACTTGCTTGCTCATGAAGACCTCGGTCATTTGAGGAAGCCCGTCAACAGAATATGCAAGCCAGGTTTATAATAATGATAATATGATTCCCACTAGTATATGAAAATGGCATATCATGAGACTTTCCATATGAGGAACATGGTGCCACTTTGAGGCACAAGCGTGGCAAAGGATAGTAGCAAAGTCCCTTCTCTCTTTTTTTCTCATTAAGTTTTTCATTTTTTTATGGTGGGTTCATTTGGCCTCCACCTTTTTTTATTTTTCATATGGAGTCTCTTCCCGATTTGTGGGGAATCATAGTCTCCATCATCCTTTTCTCACTGGGACAATGCTCTAATAATGATGATCATCACACTTTTATTTACTTACAATTCATGAGATCTCGATATGACTTAATATGAATGTCTCCAACAGTGTACCAGGATGTGCAACGATCTAGTGTAACATGTATCAGCAATATAATGAATGGTGGCTTTTCCACAAATGCTATGTCACCTCTATATGATCATGCAAAGCAATATTATGATGAATGAACTAGTCATATGATGTAACAGTGGAATTTGCATGGCAATATATCTTGGAATGGCGACAAAAATGTCATGATAGGTAGGTATGGTGGCTGTTTTGAGGAATATAAATAAAGGTTTATGTGTGATAGAGCATATCATTCCATGGGGTTTAGATGCACCGGCAAAGTTTGCACCGATCCTCGAGGTGAGAATGGGCAATGCACGGTACCGAAGAGGCTAGCAAAATATGAGGAGGTGAGATTGCGTGTGTCCATGGTTTTCACATTACTCATGAAGAACTCATATACTTATTGCAAAGTTTTATTAATTTCATCACAAATCAATTCACTACCCGCATGCCCCAAGGGAGAGGTCTGTGAGGAGTTAACCATCGTGTGACTCTGACTCGAGACAACACTAGGATTTCAACGAGGAATAGAAATCCTCACACATCCCTGCCATGCCTTTTTAATATTCAGATAAACAAGGAATTAAAACCTCTTAATAGCGCTACTTCTACGAATCAACAATGATGCATTAACATCTTTTTCATATTACCATATCAATATCATCAACCCACAATTTCTCTTTATGTGGTACATGATGGTTTTGATTATCATTCATTGAATAATTCTTATTTCGGACTAGGTTGATGACCCATGGAAATTACCACTACTATTTATTAACTCTCAAACAAATATAAGTGAGGAACTAGAGTTCAAACATTTCTATAAAATCTATACGCCACCGTGCTCAAAAAGATATAAGCGAAGTACTAGAGCAATTGTTTAGCTCAAAAGATATCAAATCATGATACATATGTAGCACTCTCAGGTTAGTGTTTCTAGCAAAATATTATTGTGACAAACACAAAATAAAAATCAAACTAAGGCAAACGACGCTCCAAACAAAACTCATACCACGTGATGAATAAAAATATAGCTTCAAGTGATTTATGATGGATTGAAACGAAAGAGGGGATGCCTTCTGGGGCATCCCAAGTAGATGCTTGAGTATCCTATAATATTACCTAGGGGTAACTTGGGAATCCCCAATATTAGGCTCTTGCTCCTCCTTATTCCATTTTCCATCGAGATAACACCCAAAACTTGAAAATTTCAATCACAAAAAACTCAACAAAACTTCGTGAGATCCGTTAGTATAAGCAACAACAAACACTTGGGTACTGTTATAAATTGATTCTTAATTAATTATTTCATATTAGGTACTGCATTATAACTTCTCCATGGCTTATACCACCCGATAAAATCCATAGCATCATCAAAAAAAGCAAACTATGCAAGCAAAAACATAATCTGTCTAAAACAGAACAATGTGTAGTAATTTGTAATGAACCTATACTTTTGTAACTCCAAAAATTCTGAAAAAATAGGAAGGCCTGAGGAATTTGTAGATAAAAAATATGTAAAATATTCAGCTTAAAAAACGTTCAAGTAAAACCATAGAAATTCTGCACTGTACATCAAAGTTTCTGTTTTTGCACCGTATCAATTATACTTATCATACAAGTCACCCCAAAGGTTTAAATTGGCACAAACACTAATTTAAACACAAAAACACAATCATTACAGAGGCCATAATCATTTAATCACACCTAAGCAGAAATTAAAAAGCAAAAAAAAAGATAACTATTGGGTTGCCTTCCAACAAGCGCTATTGTTTTATGCCCCTAGCTAGGCATAAAGCATATGATCAAGTGATGTCATCTTTTATACTCAATACATAAGTAGCCCTCATGATATATTAATAAGGTAGTTTGATTATAATTCTATGTAATTGTTCCATCTCTTTATTTAATGAAAATTTCAACCTTATGTTGCCCTCTTTCATATCAATAATTGCACCTATAGTTTGTAAGGAAGGTCTTCCAAGTATTATTATACAAGTAGGATTGCAATCAATATCAAGCACTATGAAATATACAAGAACGCAATTTTTATTTTTAATAATGAGAAAATCGTTAATTCTATATAAGGATTTCTTAATGGTAGAATCCACAAGATGCAAGTTTAGGGAACAGTCTTGAATATTAGTGAGACCAAGCATATCACATAAAGATTTAGGTATTCTTGAAACACTAGCACCAAGGTCACACAACGCGTTGCATTCATATTATTTATCTTTATTTTGATAGTAGGTTCCCACTCATAATGCAATTTTCTAGGAATAGAAACTTCAAGTTCAAGTTTCTCATCATATGTGTTTATCATCACTTCCACTATATGATTCGTGAAAGCTTGTTTTGTTCATAAGAACTGGGTGAGATAGTAATGGATTGCAACAAGGAAATAAATTGTATTAAATAGAAAATTTCATAATTAAAGTCCTGTTAATCCAAGATAATGGGCACATCTTTAGTTAAAGTTTTGACCTCTCCAAACCCACTTTTTTAGTTTTAGCATTACAATCATCACCCTCCAAGAAAATGGGACGCTCTATAACTAAAGTTGACTCATCTCCAGCCCCTTTAGCATTAGTATTCAAAGAAGTAAATAAAGATTCAATAGGAGAAGTCCCACTCATTTTAATATCTTCATCATGATTTTGGTAAAAACCGAGTGGGAGAGCTTTTTCTAGGAACTCCCGTTTAGCTTTCAACTTAGCGGTCCTCTCCCTACTTTCAATCATAGATATTTGGACAGATTTAATAGTCTCATTAAAATCATGTCTGGGTGGCAAAGATTTATTTTTAAGAGTTTCTACATCAAGAGCAATTATATCCATGTTCTTAGCCAAAGTATCTAGCATATGTATCTTTTCCTCTACCATAGTATTGAAAACTTTTCGAGAATTAATAAATTCTTTATTGGTATTTTAAAGATCAGAGGAGAATTTATTATTATTGGTATAATTATTTTCATAATAATTTCCATAACCACTAGAAAGACTACCGGGATATGGCCTAGCATTGAAATTACCCCTATAGGCATTGTTATTGAAATTATTTCGCGAGATAAACTTCACATCAATGGAATTAACATGTTGATAAATCAAATTAGACAAAGGCATGTCATTAGGATCAACATGAGCATTTTTTGTTAGCAACCAAATTCATAAGAGCATCCATTTTTTCACTCAAAGTAGGGATTTCCTGAACGGAATTTACCTTCTTACCAGTTGGAGCTATTTTGGTGTGACATTGAGAATAGTTTGCCATGATGTTGTACATAAGTTTGGTGGCCTCTCCTAAGGTCATCTCCATGAAGGTACCACCTACGATAGAATCTAGAAGATTTCTGGATACAAAGTTTAGCCCCGCATAGAAATTTTTTATAATCATCCACAAGTTTAAACCATGAGTAGGGCAATTTCTTATCATTAATTTCATCCAATCCCAAGATTGTGCAACATGTTCATGATATTGATGTTTAAAGTTCTTTTTTTATTTCTAAGGTATATGATCTTAGCAGGAGGAAAGTACTTGGCAATAAAAGCATCTTTACACTTATCCCATGTTCCAATAATATTACGTGGTAAAGATGAAAACCAAGCCTTAGCTTTATCTCTTCGTGAAAAAGGAAATAATTTTAATTTCACAATATCATTATCCATGTCCTTTTTCTTTTGCATATCACATAGTTCAAAAAAGGTATTAAGATGAGTTGCGGGATCCTCATTAGGACTTCTCGAAAATTGTTCTTTCATGACAAGATTCGACAATGCAACATTAATATGAAAAGCATCCGCACAAGTGGCGGGCGGTATTGGAGTACTAAAAAATCGTTATTTTTAGTATTTGAGAAGTCACAAAACTTAGTAGTATATTGAGACATGGTGACCGAGCAAGCAAATTAACAAGCGGGGCAAGTAAACTAGAGAGCGAAGATGCAAACTAATGACAAGCTAAGCAAGCAAAGGTGAATATTTTTGTATTTTTGTTTTTTAAGAAAGCAAAATATAAAAGAAATAAAAACAAGAACAAGTGAATGATAATTTGTGTGAAGTTACTTGATAGTTGGTGATGATATTCCACGACAACGGCGCCAGAAATCCTTCCTAATACTTGTGATCTGCGTTGTGTTTTCCACGAAGAGGAACGGGTTATCGCAGCATAATGCGGGTAAGTATTTCCTTCGATTAAGAAACCAAGATTTATAGAACCAATAGGAATATCAATCCTCATCCGTCTTCAGCTACTGCACACAAAAGAGCAAACAACTTGCACCCAACGCGGGCAAGAGGGTTGTCAATCCCCTTGATCTCGTTATTTGCAAGCGAATGCGGTGTGTAGATAATTGTAGATAGTTGTGACTTGCTAAATAAAATTAAAGACAAATAGTAACAACAAGGAAATTATAATTTTTCTGAATATATAAGTGAATAGACCCCGGGGACATAGTGTTCTCTAGTGGCATCTCTCATCAAATAAACATATGATGGGTAAACAAATTACAATTGGGTAATTGATAGAATAGCGGATAGTTATGTGATTTTCACGGAAATGATCATGTATATATAGGCATCACGTCTATAAGCAAATAGGCTGACTCCTACCTGCACCTTCTACTATTACTCCACCCATCGACGGATATCCAGCATGCATCTAGAGTATTGAGTAGACAGAGTAATGCTTGGAGAACAATACACGATGTTGACAAAGTAAACTCAAGCAATATAAATAAACCCCATCCTTTTATCATTAGTGGCAGCAACACAAAGACACAGCTTGTCCCCTTTCGGTCACTGCGATATAGAAACTTGCCAGGTTAAACCCACTACAACGCACACCTAGCATTGAAAAAATATCAAACTACTTGGCCAAAGCAGTTCAATAGATCAGATAGATTTACGAAGCTATGATCATCTTGCAAATAAGAACCATAAAACTCAGAGAATATTCAAATAATTTTCATGAATAATCTGAACATAAACCCACAATTCTTCGGATCCCAACAAACACACCATACAAAGGATAGATCAAAGCGAAGATGCAATGATCATTGTGCTGAAGATCAAGAGAGATAGAGAGAGATAACCATCTAGATACTATCAAAGGACCCGTAGGTCTATGGTGAACTACTCACACATCATCACGAGGGCACCAAGATTGATGGATAGGCCTTACGTGATAGATGCCCCCTCCGGCAGGGTGCCGGAATAGAGCTCCACATGGGTTCGCCGTGGAACACAAACTTGCAATGACATAAAAAGTGTTTGGGTTGATCTTTAGGGTATGTGGAATATTTAGAAATTTATAGGCCAGAAATCAGGTCAAGTGGGGCCACAAGGAGGTGCCAAGTCATCACGGCGCGACCACCTCCCTAGCCACGCCCTGTTGCCTTGGGGACTCCTCGTGTGGCTTTAGGTTTCCTCTTGAAGTTTCTAGGTCTTCTTTTCATCTAGAAAAAATCATAAAAATGTTTCGTGACAATTGGACTTCGTTTGGTACTGAAAACGTGAAAAGCAAAAAACACGCAAAAAAATAGCTGGCACTGGGCAGTAGGTTAATAGGTTAGTGCTAAAAAATAATATAAATTGGTGAATTATGACCCAAAATGTGTCCTAGGATGATAATATAATTGCATGGAACAATACAAAATTATAGATACATTGGAGACGTATCAACGTGTAATACCGCATGTGCCTAACTGTAGGATCGAAAATATGTCTAGAGGGGGGGGGGTGATTAGACTACTTGACCAAATAAAACTTAATCTTTTCCAAATTTTATCGGTTGGCAAGTTTTAGCAATTTTACCAAGTATAACACATCCTACACATGCAAGTCTACGAGTATAGCAGTGAAAAGTAATGACATGCAAGTGTAAGTAAACAGTAGGGATAGGAAGATCAAATGCAATGAAGACACGAAGATTTTTGGCGTGGTTCCCATAGGTGGTGCTATCGTACATCCACGTTGATGGAGACTTCAACCCACATAGGGTAACGGCTGCACGACTCCACGGAGGGCTCTACTCAGGAAGGAGCAACCTTGTCTATTCCACCATGGCTTGCGTCCACGAAGGACTAGCCTCACTCGGGGTAGATCTCCACGAAGTAGGCGATCTCCTTGCCCTTACAAACTCCTTGGTTCAACTCCATGCAATTTGGAGGCTCCTAAGCGACACCTAACCAATCTAGGAGACACCACTCTCCAAAAGGTAATGAATGTGGTATGGATAATGAACTCCTTGCTCTAGTGCTTCAAAAGATAGTCTCCTCAACACTCAATCACTCTCTCACATAATTTGGCTTGGTAGAAGAGATCGATTGGGTGGAAAGAAACTTGGGGAGGCTAGAAATCAAGATTCATATGGTTGGAGTGGAAGATCGTAATCTCAACACATGAGTAGGTGGTTCTATCTCAGCAAATGAATCGTGGAAGTGTTTGCTTGGTTTGAGTGCTCTCTCCACAAATGCGAGGGAAGTGGATGGGTATATATAGACATCTCTAAAAATCCAATCGTTACAACATTATTGCACAACTGGGTGGAATCGAAGTAAAAACTCAGTTACAACGACTATTGCAAAATGTCCTAACTATCGGCGTTTTGGTGAGACCGATAGGTAACAACTCGGTGAGTCCGATTCGGTTAACCTAGGCAGTTCCAGTGACTCAGTGACACCAAAATGCAAAACTCAAAAATGCTGATTTTTGACAATGAGATACTATCAAGGTGGTCACTGCGTTTTGGTTGTACTGTACCTAAACTTGGTTGCACCGAGATGCTAGAGTTTGTCTTGGGTTCTATCTAGGGTAAAACTCGATGGGGCCGATACGGAATTGGGTGGCCCTGAATTTGATATTTTGGGTTTTGGACTAAATCTTTTTCAAGAGTTTGGTTGAGGCTTTCGGTGGCAAGTCTCTAAGAACTTTGAGCAACTAGATCATTTTCAATACCTCATCCCCTTTTAATAGTATTGGCTTTCCTATGGACTCAATTGTGATTTCTCACATAAAATAAAATGTAGAGTCTTGAAGCTCTTGCCAATTAGCATTCCTTGCATCTAGGGTATTCTCCTCACAATTCCTAGCCAACCCATTCATTGAACTTTTCCTGAAATATACTTGATAGGGTCATTAGTTCAATGAACTATATGTTGTTGTTAATTACCAAAACCACCTTTGGAGAAGTTGTGTTTTCAATCTCCCCCTTTTTGGTAATTGATTACAACATGTAGATCAAAGCTTCGACGAGGATATTATAAATGCATGGTATCGTCCCTTTGGCAAGTATTTGATAAGAAAGTGCTCCCCTAAATTTGTGCAATTTTTTAGATTTGGGTTTGAACGGAACTTCACAATCGCTTAGGATCATGGGTCACTCTTCCATGTCACATACATCTTGGTGGAGTGCATATAAGGTATGAATGAATTACAATGCACATAATACCAAGCATAAAGAGTGAATGATCATAAGATGAATATCACAAGGGGTAGGAAATAGTAGCATCAATCATAAAGCATATGATCAAACACGACATAGTTTAAGTAACAAGACAAGCAGAAGACATGCCAAATGTTTTGAAGAGAAAGAGAAGCAACTGAAAAGGAAACACACACTCTCTCTCTCTCTTGAAGCCTTATGATCTATACACATTCTACCCCTTTGACAACAAGTTACCAAAAAGCTTAAATTGTATAGAGCTATACGTTGCTCTGGGCTAGATCTCTTCCACGTGGCGATGAAGCTGATCTGGAGAAATAAGAGCATCGGGGAATGCTTCTGCAGAAGTCCTCTAAGATGGTGGATTGGATACTGGAGGTGTTGATGGAGGAACAATAGATGTCACAGCTCGTGCAGATGATGAGGGTCTCATCTCTAGGGCTGCCACTACAAAAGATCTAGCCCGGGTCCTGAACTGAGTAGTCACTGGTAGAGTGGGGCTAGCATCATGTGAGATGGGCAGGTAAGCTGCATCTACCTCATGCTTGAGTGTGTTGACCATCATGGTTAGTTCAGCCACCTTGATGTCAAGATCATGAAACTTCATTTCCGCAATCTGCTCTAGGCTCTTATGCTTCAGCAGAATATCATCAATGTTCTTCTTCGTATTCTATGTGGCACTCACCAGATAGGACATCTGACCGTTCTTCGTGTTCAGAACGGGAGCACTATTGGATCTAGCTGCCTCGACCTGGGTCTCAATCTCTGCATGTGTTGCAGCTGGGGTAGGATGTGAAGGGTTCATCATGATAGTGTTATCCTCGAGCTCGGGCTAGAGTGGCAGGTGTGGACGATCAAGCAAATACTCCTTCTTCCTAATCTTGGAGTTGATCCTTATATGAATATATGGGGCATATCCACAATACCTCTTCTAGTCAGCAATTGTCCTCTTGATGGTCTCAACAATGAGATCCATTACTCTGATCCTCGTGTGTGTGTCAACATGATGTAGCATATTAATGGAATAACCAAGCATCATTGATACGTCCATTTTGCATCATGAATCATTATTGATATTTGTCTTATTATTGTCCATTATTCACTATTATTATGTAATTCTTGTGTCTTTTCTCTTTGAATATGCAAGGTACATTACGAAGACGAAAGTATTTGGAAACTGGAATTCTGGGCCGAGAAACCGAGAAAAAGGCAGAAAAATCAAGGTGGTTGAACTTCATGGAGAATTTTTCTAGAATATATAAGAATTATTGGGCCAAAAATACACCGCAGAGGGGAAGCCACCTGGGCACTAGCCATCAGGACGCGCCCCGAGGCCGCACCCTAATAAGTTGTGGGGCCCATGTTGGTTCTCCGACGCCCCTCTTCTCCTATATGGTGTGTTTTACCCTTGAAAAAAAAAATCAAGAAATAACTTACGGGACGAAGCGCCGCCATCTCGAGGTGGAAACCTGGGGCAGAGGCCCTTTTGCTCTCCAACAGAGCGTTTCTGCCAGAGGAATTCCTCTCTGGGAGGGGGAAATCGAAGCCATCGTTATCACCAATGCTTCCTCCTTCGTGGGAGGCCCAATATTCATCAACATCTTCACCAGCACCATATCATCTCCAACCCTAGTTCATCTCGTGTATTCAATCTTTGTCTCAAAACCTCAAATTGGTACGTGTGGGTTGCTAGTTGTGTTAATTACATCTTGTAGTTTATGCTAGTTGGATTACTTGGTGGAAGACATAATGGTCAGATCCTTAACCATATTTGTTACACCTCTGATGTTGAACATGTTGATGAGGTGTGAGTAGTTAATATTGTTCCTAAGGAGATGGGAGAAGTCTTGTTACAAGTAATCATATAAAGTTCGCATTCGTTCGATATTTTGATGATATGTATGTTGTTACTTCCTTTAGTGGTTTCATGTGAATGTCGACTAGATGACACTTCACTATGTTATGGGCCTAAAGGAAGTCATTATAGAGTAACAAGTAGATGATGGGTCGCGAGAGTGACTGATACGTCTCCGTCGTATCTACTTTTTTGAACTCTTTTGCCCTTGTTTTGGACTCTAATTTGCATGATTTGAATGGAACTAACCCGGACTGACGCTGTTTTCAGCAGAATTGCCATGGTGTTGTTTTTGTGCAGAAATGAAAGTTCTCGGAACGTCCTGAAAATTTACGGAGATTTTTTCTGGAATAAAAGAAAAATACCTACGCAAAGATCCACGTGAGGGGGTGTGCTAGTGGGCCACAATCCCACACGGCGCGGCCACCCCCTAGGCCGCGCCATACAGGCTTGTGGGGCCCACGTGGCACCACCGCCCCCAATCTCAGTCCTATATCTTCTGTTTCGCCTGAAAAAAAAATCAGAGAGAAGGTTTCATCGCGTTTTGCGATACGGAGGCGCCACCACATCCTGTTCTTCATCTGGAGGGCAGGTCTGGAGTCCGTTTCGGGCTTCGGAGAGGGGAAATCGTCGCCATCGTCATCATCAACCTTTCTCCATCGACAATTCCATGATGCTCTTCATCGTTCGTGAGTAATCTCATCGTAGGCTTGCTGGACGGTGATGAGTTGGATGAGATATATCATGTAATCGAGTTAATTTTTGACGGGGATTGATCCCTAGTATCCACTATGTTCTAGATTGATGTTGCTACTACTTGGCTATGCTTAATGTTTGTCACTAGGGCCCGAGTGCCATGATTTCAGATCTGAACCTATTATGTTGTCGCCAATATATGTGTGTTTTAGATCCTATCTTGCAAGTTGTAGTCACCTACTATGTGTTATGACCCGGCAAACCCGGAGTAACAATAGCCGGAACCACTCCCGGAGATGACCATAGTATGAGGAGTTCATGTATTCACCGCGTGTTAATGCGTTGGTCCGGTTCTTTATTAAAAGGAGAACCTTAATATCCCGTAGTTTCCATTAGGACCCCGCTGCCACGGGAGGGATGGACAATAGATGCCCTGCAAGTTCTTTTCCCTAAGCACGTATGACTACATACGGAATACATGCCTACATTAGATTGATGAACGGGAGCTAGCCACATATCTCTCCGTGTTATAGCTGTTGCCTGATGAATCATATCCGTCATACTCATCCATCACCGATCCACTGCCTACGAGTCTTTTACTACTGGTCCTCGCTACGTTACTTTGCCTAGGTTTGTCCCTTGCTACAAGAGGGATTGGGCCACTTTGCTGCTGTCACTACTACTGTCACTTCGCTCCTGTTGTTGCTACTCCTGTTACTTGTTACTTTGCTGCTGCTGCTACTACTGTTCCTTGCTACTCCGCTGTTACTTGTTGCAAGACTTTGTTGGCGCTAACATCCCGTCAACAATTCTTTTTCTGGCGCCGTTGCCGGGGAAGCATAGCAATATTCTCTAGAATTGTCTCCCCGTCAACGTGCCTTTTTCTGGCGCCATTGCCGGGGATTGCCAAAGCTTTTTCTGGTGCCGTTGCTATCATACTACCTTGCTATTGATACTTTGCTTGCAGACACTAATCTTTCAGGTGTGGTTGAATTGACAACTCAACTGCTAATACTTGAGAATATCCTTTAGCTTCCCCTTGTGAGCGAATCAATAAATTTGGGTTGAATACTCTACCCTCGAAAACTGCTACGATCGCATATGCTTGTGGGACATCAAGGCTTTTTCTGGCGCCGTTGCCCGGGAGGCACAACTATATTCTCCGAGTCACTTGGGATTGATGTCTCCTGATCACTATGAGGAATCCGAAAGATCCAGGGACTAAAATCTTGCCTTCCACTACGAGGAGAGGTAAGGAATTGCCATCTAGCTCTGCACTTGATTCACCTTCAGTTCTGAGTAAGTTTGCGACTTCGCCTCCTGCTAGAAATATTGATATGTCACCTGTTCTTGATGATGCTACTTTTGCTGCCCATGATGCTTATGATGCTATGCTTGATACTATGTCTGATGATGCTATGCTAGATGCTATGCCTGATGATTCTATGCTTGATACTATGCCTGCTATGCCTGATACTGCTTTGCCATTTGGTTCCCTTGATGCACGTATTGCTAGAGTTGCTGTTAGATGTGATGATACTTCTGAAACTGCTGATACTATTGAAGTAGAACCTGCTACTATGCCTGAATTGCCTGTTATGCCTGATACACGCTATGTTATGGAGGGAGAGATAGCTGAGGATTTTCTTGCGTGCAATGATAGCTATGATGTTGAGAAACTTCTGCGCAAGTGGAAAGAAAAATCTGTGAATGCTAGGATGAAATACGACCCGAATTTTGCCACTTCGCCTATCGTTGTGACCGATAAGGATTATGAATTCTCTGTCGACCCTAAGTTAATCACTCTGGTCGAATCTGATCCTTTTCACGGTTATGAGTCTGAAACAGTTGTAGCCCATCTTACCAAACTGCATGATATAGCCACCCTATTCACTAGTGAGGAAAAGATCCGCCACTACTACATGCTCAAGATGTTTCCTTTCTCGCTAAAGGATGATGCTAAGACCTGGTTCACTTCTCTTGCTCCTGGATGTGTGCGTAGACCCCAGGATATGGTCTACTACTTCTCTGAAAAATATTTCCCTGCCCATAATAAGCAAGCTGCCTTGGAGGAAATATAAAACTTTGCTCAAGCTGAAGAAGAGAGTCTCCCACAAGCTTGGGGGAGGCTTATCCAGCTACTGAATGATTTGCCTGATCACCCTCTTGAGAAGAATGAAATACTTGATATCTTCTATAATGGACTTACCGATGCTTCCAAAGACCACCTAGATAGTTGTGCCGATAGTGTTTTTAGGGAATGAACCGTAGAACAAGATGAGATTCTACTGAATAACATCTTGTGCAATGAGAATGCTTGGACTATTCCCGAACCACCCCCTAAGCCAACTCCGAAGAAAAGAGGTATTCTATTCCTCAGTCCTGAAGATATGCAAGAAGCCAAGAAATCTATGCGAGAGAAAGGCATTAAATCTAAAGATGTCAAAAATCTACCACCTATCGAAGAGATCCATGGTCTCGATAACCCGATACAAGTAGTAGAAGTAAATTCTCTGCGTAGGTTTGATGAGAGTGATATTCCTTTTGATAAACCTGCTAGCCTATGCATGGATGAATTTGATAACTTCGTTGTCAAACAACAAAGTTTCAATGATTTTGTTAGCATACAATTGGAAAAGAATGCTCGTATGCTTAGTCATTTAAGTGCTTGTGTGGATAGAAATGTCAATGATCTTAAGCTTCTGAGTAAACATGCCTCTATGGTTACTAATCAGGTAGAACAAGTACTTAAAGCTCAAAATGACTTGCTCAATGAGTTGAATGACAATTCTGTTAGAGTCATGACTAGAGGCGGTAGAATGACCCAGGAACCTCTGAATCCCGAGGGTCATCCGAAGAGGGTTGAACAAAATTCTTAAGGAGTTAGCACTGATGCACCTAGTCATCCTAGAAAGAAGAAAGATGATAGGAACCTGCACGCTAGCAACTATGTTGCTGCTACTCCTGAGAGTCCAAACGATGCCTCTATCTCTGATGCTGAAACACAATCTGGTGATGAACATGAGCCTAATGATAATATCAATAGTGATGTTCATGAAGATGCTCAACCTGGCAATGATAAGGATGTGGAGATTGAAGTTGTTGATCTGGATAACCCACACCCTAAGACTAGAAGATACGATAAGAATGACTTCGCTGCTGGGAAGCATGGTAAAGAAAGGGAACCCTGGGTTCAGAAACCTATGCCCTTTCCTCCCAAACCATCCAAGAAAAAGGATGATGAGGATTTTGAGCGCTTCGTTGAGATGATCAGACGTGTCTTTCTGCAGATGCGTTTGACAAATATGCTCAAGATTTCTCCGTATGCTAAGTACATGAAAGATATTGTGACTAATAAGAGGTGGATACCTGATCTTGAGATCTCCGCCATGCTTGCCAACTATACCTTCAAGGGTGGAACTCCGAAGAAACTAGGTGATCCCGGTGTGCCCACTATACCTTGCTCCATTAAATGCAACTACGTTAGAACTGCGTTATGCGACCTTGGAGCCGGTGTTAGTGTTATGCCTCTCTCTCTTTATCGTAGTCTTGAACTAGATAAGTTGACACCCACTGAAATCTCTCTACAAATGGACGACAAATCAACTGCTTTCCCTATCGGCATTTGCGAGGATGTGCCTGTTGTGGTTGCTAACACCACTATCTTAACAGACTTTGTTATCTTGGATATTCCCGAGGACGATGCCATGGCTGTCACCCTCGGAAGACCCCTTTTAAACACTGCAGGGGCTGTTATAGATTGCAACAAAGGCAATGTCACTTTCCATGTCAACGGTAATGAGCATACGGTGCACTTTTCGAAGAAACAATATCGAGTACATTGCATCAATGCTATCGAAAAAACTTCATCGATTCTTATCGGAAGCTTTGAATGCCCTATTCCTCATGTCAAGATGAAGTATGATTTGCTTGTTGGGGAGATACACATCCCCATTGAGGTGACCTAGTGACTATTCAATAATTCTCCGTTCTCTTTTGCGATTCGAGAAAGTTTTGTCGAGGGGATTTGATCAACCCCATTGATGGATTTCTTTAGATGACCATGAGATGGATGAATCGAGGAGTCACAAACCTATGTTCCAAGCTTTCACTTTAGGTTGCTTAGAAGAAAAATGATAGATTTAGTTTAGTTTTCCCTGTTTTTTGTTTTAGCGTCCGGTGGAAAAGTACCCCGAAAATAAAAGTTCTCCGAACGCTGTGCAAATCTAGTATGATTTTTCTGGAATATTTGAAAAATATTGGGACAAAGAGTCTGTCTGGGAGCCACACTAGTGGGCCACAAGCCCTAGGGGCGCGGGCACCCCCTGGCCGCGCCACCCAGGCTTGTGGGGCCCATAGGCACCCTCTCCACTCATTCTTGCTCCCATCCGCTTCTCCTACCTCCAGAAAAAATCGTTTCACAGCTCAAACTCGTGTTCTTGCTCCTCTTGCTGGGATTTTCGATGCCTTTGCTCAAATCACCGTTCTCCGAACTGTTTTGGGGAAATTACTCCTGGTAAGTGAGTCCTCCATTGGTCCAATTAGTTTTTGCTCTAGTGCCTTATACTTGGCGTATTTTTGCTGCCTTGGTGACCATGTTGTTGAGCTTTGCATGCTGATTCTAGCTGGTCCCAAGTAGTTTTAATGCGTAATATGGTCTCTAGGCACTTGTGGGAGTAGTTGCTACGAGTTTCGTTGAGCCTTATTCACTTTTCTTTAGAGTCAATAAAAATTTCAGAAATTTTCAGAGATAGAAAAGGGAAAAGATGAGGAGGTTCTTGAGAGGCTCTTCAAGCCGTGACCCCAAGGATGATGGGAGTGAGAAGAAGCCCAAGTATCTGGTCCCTCGAGTCGCGGAAGTTCGAGCGTGCGAGTGGCCAAGCGACGCGTTCTTACGCGCCGCTGGAATTTATGAGGACTTTTATCACTTGGTGGAGAACGCAGGCCTTACCGCCTTCGTTGAAGATAAGTGTTCGCAATACCTCCTCCTCACTAATATCTTCGTACAAAGCTTTAACTTCTATCCGAGGAAGAATCCTCCTATGGTTGAGTTTAAACTTTATGATGTCCCCCAGCGCATGTCACTCCAGGATTTTTGCAATGTTTGCAAATTACCTTACGTTGGGGATATTCATGAACCTCGTCCACGGGACTTGGAAGATTTTATCGGTACAATTGATGTAGGAGAGGAGAGAGGAGTGTCTTGCGCTAGAGCTGCTAGCATTCATTTTCCCGTGCTTCGGTACTTCTCATTATTTGTGGGAAAATGTTTGATTGGTCATGGGAAAGCTGGGTCACTTAGTTCCCCAGATCTCGCGGTCTTGCGTGAAGCCCTTTATAACGATAAAACTTATAGCTTGGGCGCAATAGTAGCTCAACGGTTGAACCTTAACCGTTCTAAAGGTGTTCTCTATGGAGGTATCTATGCTACCCGTCTTGCCAGACACTTTGAGATACCCATTAGACTGGAGGAGGAAGAAGAGATGCTTCTTCCCAAGAGATATCTAGATTACGATAGCATGGTTCACGTTTACTTTCTTGATAGAGATATAGGTGGAAGGATGATTTATAACCTGGTATTTAGTCAGGGTACTCGTGAGACTATTACTTTGCCTGCTCCTTCTTTGTTCAATCTTCATGCAGGCAGGTACACTATTATTCCCTCGGACATCTACGCATATTGGGGCTTAGCCCAACCACAGGTGCCCGTGCCCGAGCCGCCAGTCGAGTACCATACGCCAGTTTATCAGTGGGAGCCGGAGGAGCTCACACAACAGTGGCATCCACAATCCACTCCGGAGTACCCCCGGAGCTGGTTATTTCCCTCCTTGGGAGTAGACCAAGTTAGGCCAAAAGCCTAAGCTTGGGGGAGTACGTGTTATCACCGACTTTACATTCTTGCTTATGCTTTCACTTTGTTAGCCGGTGTTCACACTTTGCCACTGTATCATCCATGCTAGTTTATTTTATTTTTCTCGTTTTCTTTTTGTGTGTTTGTCTAGTTTGAGAAAAACCAAAAAGATTTCCTTTTTCTTCTTTTGCTTGTTGGGAGCTTTCCCGTGTAGGTAGTTTTCTTTTTCTTTGGGTCAAGGTAGAAGATATTGGTTACAATGTTTAGTGGCTCTTGCATGCATACCTGTTTAGCTTTCAAAGAGCCATATTACTTTGTCTTCTCCTTTGTGTTTGCCTGCAGATTCCAGCTTTAGTCCAATGCACGAGCACTCTTATTATTTTTCACATCGTTCGATCGTGCAAGTGAAAGGCAATAATGACGATATATGATGAAGTGACTGAGCCTGGAAAAGGTGGTATGAACTCGATCTATTTTGTTTTTGTAAATATGACTAGCTCATCATGCCTGATTCAACTTGGTTGTGAGAGAAACATGTTTGTAATGACAATTAGAGATCATAGTTTCTTATGCCATGCTTATTTAGCTAGGAGCTTATAATGGTTTGTCTTGGATGCCCACATGAATGTTGAGATGACTATGATGTAGTATGATAGGATGGTATCCTCCTTTGAATGTTTCAAGTGGCTTGACTTGGCTCATGTTCACGCATGTAGTTGAAACAAAATCAACATAGCCTCTATGATGTTCATGTTCATGGTGATTTGTGTCCTACTCATGCTTGCACTCAATGCTAGTTAATCTCAATGCATTTTGATGACTGTTGTCGCTCTCTAGTTGGTCGCTTCCCAGTCTTTTGCTAGCCTTCACTTGTACTAAGCGGGAATACTGCTTGTGCATCCACCTCCATAAACCCAAAGTTGTGCCATATGAGTCCACCATACCTACCTATGTGCGGTATCTACCTGCCGTTCCAAGTAAATTTGCATGTGCCACTCTCTAAATCTTCAAGAAATAATCTGTTTTGCATGCCCGTACCGCTCATGTGGTGACAGGGGGCTATTGGTATCTTCCATGCTAGGCATGTTATCCCCGATATGTGTTTATTCACTATCATTCACGAGAAAGGGGCCGGTAATTGGAATTCCCAGTTCCATGCTCAAATCGAAAAGATAATTGCAAAGAAAACTCCCCCGGGATTGATGTTGGTTTGGACAGTACCCGAGGATTCGGCTAGCCGTGGAGTGTGATTGATTGGTGGTGGGGGAGTCAAAACTTTACTTTTCTGTTTGGGAACCGCCTATAGCATGTGTAGCATGTAAGATGTTGAGAACTCTTAGTCATTGCGTTGACAATGAAAGCATGCCACCCAAAATTATTATCTCTGTTTTCAAAGCTTGAGCTGTGGCACCTCTGCAAGTCACTGCTTCCCTCTGCGAAGGGCCTGTCTATTTATGTTCCTGTCGAGTCATCCTCCTCTTACAAAAGCACCAATTAGAGAGCACCTCTGTCATTTTTATGATTTGCTTTTAACTGTGTTGAGTTTGACTATGACTGGATCTTCATTGCCTTGAATTACAATGTTTAGTCAGCCCTTGGTCTTTTAAGGTGCTCTGCATTTATGTTTTGCGGTCTCAGAAAGAGCTAGCGAGATACCATCTATTCGTACTACTTCATGTTGTTTTGATTGAAGTGTTGACATTTGAGGCTTGTTATTATTTGCTCACTAGTTGATTATGCCATTGATATGAGTTTTCCGTGAGACCTAGATGTCATTTGCTTATGTGGTTTGATTGTGATGCTGCTGAAATTCTGGTTGTGAGTTAGACTTGGTTGCAACAACAAGATCAAACAGAGTTCGTCAAAGTTTTTCTTTTGTCTCTCTCAGTTTGTCAACTGAGTTGCTTGAGGACAAGCAAGGCTTTAAGCTTGGGGGAGTTGATACTTCTCCGTCGTATCTACTTTTCCAAACTCTTTTGCCCTTGTTTTGGACTCTAATTTGCATGATTTGAATGGAACTAAGCCGGACTGACGTTGTTTTCAGCAGAATTTCCATGGTGTTGTTTTTGTGCAGAAATAAAAGTTCTCGGAATGTCCTGAAAATTTACGGAGATTTTTTCTGGAATAAAATAAAAATACCCGTGTAAAGATCCACGTGAGGGGGTGCGAGTGGGCCAGAAGCCCACACAGCGCGACCACCCCCCTAGGTCGCGCCATTTAGGCTTGTGGGGCCCACGTGGCACCACCGCCCCCAATCTCAGTCCTATATCTTCCGTTTCGCCTGAAAAAAAATCAGAGAGAAGGTTTCATCGCGTTTTGTGATACGGAGGCACCGCCACATCCTGTTCTTCATCTCGAGGGAAGATCTAGAGTCCCTTTCGGGCTTCGGAGAGGGGAAATCGTCGCCATCGTCATCATCAACCTTTCTCCATCGACAATTCCATGATGCTCTTCATCGTTCGTGAGTAATCTCATCGTAGGCTTGCTGGACGGTGATGAGTTGGATGAGATCTATCATGTAATCGAGTTAATTTTTGACGGGGATTGATCCCTAGTATCCACTATGTTCTAGATTGATGTTGCTATTACTTGGCTATGCTTAATGTTTGTCACTAGGGCCCGAGTGCCATGATTTCAGATCTGAACCTATTATGTTGTCGCCAATATATGTGTGTTTTAGATCCTATCTTGCAAGTTGTAGTCACCTACTATGTGTTATGACCCGGCAAACCCGGAGTAACAATAGCCGGAACCACTCCCGGAGATGACCATAGTATGAGGAGTTCATGTATTCACCGCGTGTTAATGCGTTGGTCCGGTTCTTTATTAAAAGGAGAACCTTAATATCCCGTAGTTTCCATTAGGACCCCGCTGCCACGGGAGGGATGGACAATAGATGTCATGCAAGTTCTTTTCCCTAAGCACGTATGACTACATACGGAATACATGCCTACATTAGATTGATGAACGGGAGCTAGCCACATATCTCTCCGTGTTATATCTGTTGCATGATGAATCACATCCGTCATACTCATCCATCACCGATCCACTACCTACGAGTCTTTTACTACTGGTCCTCGCTACGTTACTTTGCCTAGGCTTGTCCCTTGCTACAAGAGGGATTGGGCCACTTTGCTGCTGTCACTACTGCTGTCACTTTGGTGCTACTGTTGCTACTGCTGTTACTTGTTACTTTGTTGCTGCTACTACTGCTGTTCCTTGCTACTCCGCTTTTACTTGTTGCAAGACTTTGTTGGCGATAACATCCCGTCAACAAGGCTTTTTCTGGCGCCGTTGCCGGGGAAGCATAGCAATATTCTCTAGAATTGTCTCCCGTCAACGTGCCTTTTTCTGGCGCCAATGCTGGGGATTGCCAAAGCTTTTTCTGGTGTCGTTGCTATCATGCTACCTTGCTATTAATACTTTGCTTTCAGACACTAATCTTTCAGGTGTGGTTGAATTGACAACTCAGCTGCTAATACTTGAGAATATCCTTTAGCTTCCCCTTGTGAGCGAATCAATAAATTTGGGTTGGATACTCTACCCTCGAAAACTGCTGTGATCCCATACGCTTAGGGGACATGAGTGACAGAAGCTTAAACCCCAGTTTATGCGTTGCTTCATAAGGGGCTGGTTTGGATCCTTGTGTTTCATGCTATGGTTAGATTTATCTTAAATCTTCTTTCGTAGTTGTGAATGCTTGCGAGAAGGGTTAATCATAAGTAGACTGTTAGTTCAAGTAAGAAGCACACCTTAGCACCAGTCCACCCACATATCAAATTATCAAAGTAGTGAATGCGAATCAACTTAATATGAAGAACATGACTAGGCAGAAATTCCCATGTGTCCTCGGAGCACTTGCTTTATATAAGAGTATTTGCAGGCCCGTCCTTTGCTATAAAAAGGATTGGTCTACCTTGCTGCACCTTTTTTACTATTGCTACTTGTGACTTGTTATGAATTACCTTGCTACAAAACTACCTATCACTGTTATTTACAACACTTGCAGAGAATACCTTGCTGAAAACTGCTTATTATTTCCTTCTGCTCCTCGTTGGGTTCGACACTCTTACTTATTGAAAGGACTATGATTGATCCCCTATACTTGTGGGTCATCAAGATTCTTTTCTCGCGCCTTTGGTAAGTGGAAATTGGTAAGGAAACATTTTCTGTACGTGTTGAAATTTATTGTTGCTTGTCACTATGAATGGTCACATTTTTGTGTGGCTTGTTCGGGGCATCTTCGCCTCGAATGGAAGTTTAGGAAATCATACCTCAACCTGCCGAACCTACTGAAAATATTTATTATGAGATTCCTTTGGGTATGGTAGAGAAACTGTTGGCTAATACTTATAACGGTTCAACTCATCCTGATTATCTTTTAATATACGTCGATGAGATTTGTGGATTGTTTGAGCTTTCAGGTCTTCCCGAAGACCAAGTCAAGAAGAAAGTTTTCCCTTTATCTCTAGAGTGAAAAGCATTATTGTGGTACATGCTATTGGATGATATTGGATCATGGGATTAGAATCGCTTGAAATTGGAATTTCATCAGAAGTTTTATCATATGCATTTGTTTCATCATGTTTGGAGTTTTATTTATAATTGTTGGCATCGTGAAGGAGAAAGCATCGCTCAAGATTTGTGTAGGCTTAAATCTATGATTCACACTTGCCCCAATCATGAGCTCTCATGGGAATTTATCATATAAAAAAATTATGCTCGACTTTCTCATGATGATCAAACATTGCTCGACACTTGTGCGGTTGTCTCCTACATGAATGAGACTATTGAATTCAGATGGAATCTTCTAGAAAATATTAAACACAATTTTGAAGATTGGGAACTCGAGAGGTAAGGCATCAAGTGTAAAATATTGTGTTAAATATTTTATGGAGACTTCTCCTTTTCAAGAGTTCAGTAATAAATATGGCCTTAATCCTGAGATAGTAGCTATGTTCTGTGAAACTTTTGCCACTTACTTTGATCTTCCATCTTCCTACTGAAAAATTACAAGATGAGATTGTTGAAATAAAGAAGGAAGAAATAATTATTAACCATATAGATCGAGTTGTTCCTACTGCTTACATTGAGAAAGCCCCTTTTCCTGTTAAGATTAGAGAGCATGCTAGGGCTGCAAAAGTGGTTAATAAAAGTCATGTTAGGACAGCTAAACCTTGTGAGAAAATTAATGTTGAGACTAAGTGTGGTTGTCAAAACCGACTGATCTCGAGTAGGGGCTCCGAACTATGGATCTAGGGTCGATGGGTAACAAGAGATGATGGGGATGGTGTTTTACCCAGCTTCGGGCCCTCTTGATGGAGGTAAAACCCTACTTCCCGCTCTTGGTGTTATTTATGAGATAGTATAGAGTACAAGGTTGATCTACTGCTAGATCGATGTTGTGGTTTAAACCCTAACTATAATGAGATTGATCTACCATGCGAGCTATGACCCCCCTGACTTACATAGACGCCAGTGGTGTCAAGATCTACACAAGGTCGTTTACAATAGAGAAGGAATATGATGATGCCTATATCTCCGTGGATTGCACACCAAGTCTTTGTAAGAGTCCATCTAGAATATAACACTTCTGTTATGGGTCGAACTATTGAGAAAAGCCAGGCCCATTGTGGGGACCCCGACTTACAAGTCGAGATCGCCGTGCTCAGTGATCCCAGAGATCAATGCTCACCGAACACAGATACCGAATAAAAGAGTCTTACATCCAAGTACCGATTATTACATCACATCACCACATAGTCAAGTTTCACAAGGCAGGGCCTAAGGCCAAATCACTCTGATACAACTAGTAGCGGAAATCATAGGGGCTAAGCGGGTGCCCATGCCATCAAGCCTACACCGACACGCATTCTGACTCGGAAGCGTCCTAGTTCGGAGGGGCGTCTTCGAAGACGTACTCATATCCAAACTCCGGTCCTTCCATGTCTGGTCAATAACATAACCAGTGGCAAGCCAATGAGTACTTTGAATGTACTCGCAAACAGCCCATGATATGAACAATGAAAGTGAAGGATAACAATATCATGCATCTTTGGTGTAACTCATCTTGGTGGAATGATCATGGATATGCATCAAGTTAAAGAATTACTTTTGAAGAACAAGTTACAGATATCAATATATCTGCCGGGGCTGAGCCATCCGGTCTCACCCTATATGCGAAGTCTCCAAACTTGGTCATATTATTACTTTCATAACAACACCTTTTTCCTCACCTCACACACACACTTGGTTTATGCGGAAATAGTTGGACGTAGTTTAAGAAGGATTACCCAACTGTCCTTGACCGTGGACACGGCTATTCGAATAGTTTTACACTCTGTAGAGGTAGTACGCTGGACCCACGAGATCCGGGAAACTTCCGTGTCACCCACGACTCACGGTATATAACATACCCGAGGTAAGTACCCGATCAATGCCTTTCCCCTGGCGATACTAGACAAAGAGGTCGACTCGATTGGTACCCAGCCCACATGTTGTACCTCTTACGAGCACCGACTCTGGACAGTACCAACCATGCGGGGACCAGCGGTGTGACTCAAACTCATAAAAATGGCATAGTCGTCCTACCTGGCACGAACCCATCACGGGAGTGACCACACATCACTCCCGCCACTAGTAATGTGGCTCTTTGCTAGCACCGACCAGAGTAATTAACATAGCCCCGTCCCATAAGGGGTAACGTGGTCGTACTGGTAAGGTTGGGACGGTCGACACATCAGAAATCTAATCCCATTTCCGAAACCATACTCACACAAATACCGGGTGCATCACTTCACCAAAAGTGACCACCTATCTCATTATCACCCTCGGGCATTAGTGGCACCCGACGGGGTTTTCATAAACTCTTGCCTTATGTCATCAACATGCTCATGACAATACTACTTCTATCTTTACTTGTCAACATGATATTAGCATGACCCTCAAGGGGTAGGATCAAGCTCAATGCAGGTGCTCCGGGGGAGCCATCGGTAAAATCATATCAAATGATTACCGACACTTATGATCATATGCAACAGAAATACTTGCTATTTTAATCATGCAAAGTAACATATGCTCAGTCATGGTCAAAGGCTGCTTGCCTTGGTCAGCTAGGTATCCGGGGTCTTCGAGGTCTTCCGCTCCGATTCCCTCGTCACACGGGTTTTCTATCGTCGATAAAACAATAAATAAGAAATAGCTCACACAGAAACAGATCACAAAGTCATTTTAAAAATGTTCTTTATTATTGATAAATCTAAGTTATCATTTTGAAAAATATTTGCCTTAATTTCCCTTGAAGGAACATTTTTGAAATGAACCAAACAGAAGCAAAACTATTCCAATTTAGTCCTTTTTATTATTGTAAAACAGAACAGTTGTAGAAAAATTCATCCAATCATATTATTAGATACTACATATTATTAGAAAAATAATAGTGGAAAAATTATATCTTTACGCTGGTTAGATGTTTTTATAAAAATCTTAGAAACCAGGTTTTTAAAAATAATAGAAAAACGGCCAAACTCCTGGCCTGGCTCGGCCTGGAGCTGGGCTGGCCCATGGCCAGCCGACAGCCTGCCCAGGCGCGCGCGTCGTCAAGTTTGAACCTGACGTGCGGGGCCCTACGGTCAGTGTTTGTGGACAACGCGGGGGAGGAGGTTGGGCCATCGACAGGTGGGGCACACGTGTCGGGGTCATCTGCTACCTTTGGCCAGAGAGGAGGAGGAGCACGCCGGCGAGGTTGCCGACGCTCTCAAGCCCCCAACAAGGACTGGAATGGGTTCGCCTTGCTGTCGCCTACCTGCTGGTGATCGGAACAACGTCGGAGAGGCAGGGGTTCGCCGGCGACGAGGAGGCCGTGGCGGAGGGGTTTTGGAAGGTGGCCTAGGAGGTGGCTAGAGACACAGAAATGCTCGGGCGAGTTGGGGGAAAGCTTCCTCGGGTTGAGAGGATCGGTTTGGTGGGTTGAGGGGCACAAGAGCCGTCGTGTAGCCGGATATCGACCGGAGCTCCGAGGCGGAGGGGCCTCGGTCGATCTCCAGCACCGGGGCTCTGCTAGGTTGCTAGGGTGGCTAGGGAGGTACTAGTGATCGTGGTGAAGCTATCTGAGGGGTGTTGGACCGAGGGGGAGGGCTATTTATAGGCCCGCAACGGTGAGCCGATTCGGGAGTGCCGGTGACTCACCGTGGCGCGCATGGTGGTGCAGAGAGGGGCTGGGGACGAAACCACGGTCTCAGGACATGGTTTTGGACTACCAGAGCCATCTGGTGCAGAGGGAGAGAGGGAGAAGTCGAGCATCCATGGCCGCGCAACCTTGGCCGGTTCTGGTGCATGGGGGCACGCATTGCACGAGCTCTAGCACAGGAGAGGAGGGGCCCTGAGGGTTGCTCCACGCAGAGAGGTTGTCGGGGAAGAGGTTGGACACCTCGGGGGAGGCTGGAACTGGCCGAGAGCGTCGCCCCCACGTTGGTGGCTTCCTGTAGCGTGCCCAGAGCGCAGTTTTGGCATGCCACGGCATGCTGGTGCGCTCTGAGGCACTTTGGACGTGTCTAGCATGTCCTAGCACTGGCTGGGTGTGTGGCTAGCCATTTGGGTCTTGTGGGAGCCTCGGCTGGTCAAGGGAGACAAGAAATACTGGTGCTGTCAGCCCTGAACTGAAACCTAAATTGGAGTTTTTGACCTTTCCACTTTGAACCAGTGAGGGGCCAGTTGAGTGGGGTTAGACACAGATACTGACCACCTAATCTATGAGTTTGGAGCAAAGGGGTTGGTTTAGCTGTGGCTAAGGTGGCTTTTCCCTATCTGTTAGAAGGTGCTCGACAGTGGTTTGAGGGGGTTGCACCCCACCACTGGTGCTGCAACTTAACAGGTTTGGGTTTGGTGCTAAATCATGGGGTTTCACCAAGTTTGAGCTCCATTGGACAAGTTTAGCTTTGTAAACTTGAAAATACTTCAATATGACTAGACATGTCCATTCCAAAGAGAGTATGGGCAAACTAAGTCCCACAAATCCCATTTTTGGTGTGGAACCCTCATTTGAGGTATTAGGCCATCTTGCAAAGTTTCAACATCATTGGATAAACTTTGCTATGTAGAGTTGCTCTAACTTCAATCTGGACAGAAGGGGTTTTAGGGTTGTTTGGGGTCCTTAATCACCTTTCATCAAGGTGAAACTTTATGTGGACACCAAATATGGCTTAGGGATATCACTGGAATTTTCTAGGATTTTATTGAGAATATTTCCTTTGGAAATATTTCAAAAGGTTAAAACAGAAAGAAATGACTTTCATGGTTTTATTCAATAATTATAATATAAAATAGGGATTAAAATCTTATGTATGGAAAATATATGTCCTTCTGATTATCTCCAAATTTAATCAGATTTTTCTAAGGCAGAAAAGTATTTTTCCCATGTAGGAATACCAATTCTGGCCTCAGAATTGGACATGTTATTAAATTAGGAAAATAATTACAAAAATAATTATTTTTGTGGTTTTGGAATATAAAGGTAAGTTAAAATCAGATCACCAACTTTGAGTATTAGCACTGCTTGCTATCAAGGGCATGTAGTGCAACTCAAGGTAGGGTTTTACCTTGATTAGAGATAAGTAAGTTTTTGTTGGAAATCACTGCTATGAAATAGGGTTTTTATCATCACATGATCAAACACACAAGTATACAATGACAATCATGGCACTCACAACATTAGTTTGGAAAAGTTTTAACAAGCTCAGATTTTCACAATACAGATAAGTGGTAGTAAAAATAGGGTGTGACACCCATATGGCTACCTTAGTAGCCCCCGAACTAGCCTTCAATGCTGAAATCCTCTTGTGTAGTTGATGCCATGGGATACAGTCTTGCGAGGCGAGTTCCTCCTTTATTCTCTGACCCAAGATAGCTCGGCTCTTGACGATTTCTTCCCTTTTAAACATGAAGTCAAATATAAAGATTTTTATCTCTAGGCCTACCATTTTAACAACGGATGACATCTTTCCTAAACCGAAAGGCCACAATTTTTTTCAACGAGCGGCTCGAGGCCATTTTATTTGGCACGTCCCATCATGGTGCTGAAGAGATGTGGCAAGTGGGAGGTCTCCTGCATCTCCGGAAAAGCCATCTTGGAGCTGAAGAGCTGTGGCTACCTCCCGGAAAAGATAGCCCACCGTTCACCGGAGGAGGACCAAGTTATCCCCACCCCAAGCGATGGGAAAAGAGTGGTTTTCATCCCTTATTTCATTAGAGGTTTAAGCTCCCCCCCTTCACCCATTTGTTCGAGGGATCATGTTTTACTATGGTCTCGACTTCCATGATCTCCTCCCTAACTCCATCACCCATATCTCCGCTTTCATCATGGTTTGTAAGGCCTTCCTGCAGGTCCAACCCCACTTCGGCCTGTGGCTGAAGGTCCTCAACGTCAAGCCCAAAGTCGTCAACGGCGAGCAGAATATTTGTGGAGGGGCAATGATCGGCAAGCTCAATGGGGCTACATGGCCAAAGGGCACATTCATCGACACTATCAAGTCATGGCAAAATGAGTGGTTCTACATCATCGAGCCACATAACACCAACGAGGTAGCTCCTCCTGCATTCAGATCTGGCCTCCCTACGTGCCTCACATCCTGGACGGAGAAGGCCCTAGATTGGGGGGAGGCTTCTAACGTGAAGGAGCTCACGAGAAGATCTCCGATCTAATGGAGAAGATCGACCTTACCAATGGTACAAGTGATGCTGCATCATGGCCTTCTCCCCTACCAGCGTTCGTCCGTCGTGATGTGGAATATGATTCGGAGGATCCAAACAATACAGCTAGCCTGGTACAGAGTTTTTTTCGGTACCTCACTCGAAAAGCTATGGATGGCTTTGTTCAAGTCGCAATGGACTTGGCCCGACGAGGAGGAGGATGAAGGCATTTCCCTCCTCAATCCGGTTGGACCGATAACATTTTTACCGAATTGTTTTAACTTTCATCCCTCCATTAATAAGGCACTAACCCCTTCCTCCCTCACACCCGCAGATTTGGCTGAAGACATTAGGACGGATTAACTGCCCGGTGCCTCTGCCCGAGGACGTGATGACCCACAAGTATAGGGGATCAATCGTAGTCCTTTCCATAAGTAAGAGTGTCGAACCCAATGAGGAGCAGAAGGCTCTGACAAGTGGTTTTCAGCAAGGTAAAATCTGCACGCACTGAAATTGTCGGTAACAAGTGATTGTGTGGTGAGATGATTCGTAGCAAGCAACACGTAACAAAAGTAGAAACGGTGTAGCAAAGTGGCCCAATCCCTTTTGTAGCAAGGGACAAGCCTGGACAAAGTCTTATAGGAGGAAAAACGCTCCCGAGGACACACGGGGATGTCTGTCAAGCTAGTTTTCATCATGTTCATATGATTTGCGTTCGTTACTTAGATAGTTTGATATGTGGGTGGACCGGCGCTTGGGTACTGCCCTTACATGGACAAGCATCCCGCTTATGATTAACCCCTCTCACAAGCATCTGCAACTACGAAAGAAGAATTAAGACAAAGTCTAACCATAGCATTAAACTAGTGGATCCAAATCAGCCCCTTACGAAGCAACACATAAACTAGGGTTTAAGCTTCTGTCACTCTAGCAACCCATCATCTACTTAATACTTCCCAATGCCTTCCTCTAGGCCCAAATAATGGTGAAGTGTTATGTACTCGACGTTCACATAACACCACTAGAGGAAAAACAACATACAACACATCAAAATATCAAACGAATACTAAATTCACATGACTACTATTAGCATGACTTATCCCATGTCCTCAGGAACAAAAGTAACTAGTCACAAAGCATAATCATATTCATGACCAAAGAGTTAATGAGTAGCATCAAGGATCTGAACATAACCTCTTCCACCAAATAATCCAACTAGCATCAACTACAAAGGGTAATCAACACTACTAGCAACCTTACAAGTACCAATCGGAGTCGCGAGACGGAGATTGGTTACAAGTGATGAACTAGGGTTTGGAGATGAGATGGTGCTGATGAAGATGCTCATGGTGACGAGTCCCTCCCATGAGAGGAGTGTTGGTGATGACAATGGCGACGATTTCCCCCTCCGGGAGGGAAGTTTCCCCGACAGGATCGTCCTGCCGGAGCTCTAGATTGATTCTGCTCAAGTTCCGCCTCGTGGCGGCGACAAATCCACGAAAAAGCTCCTCCTTGATTTTTTTTCTGGACGAAACCCTTCATATAGCAGAAGAGGGGGGCCAGTGGGCCAGCAGGCTGCCCACAAGCCCCCTTGGCGCGGCCAGGGGGTGGCCGCGCCAAGCATGCTTGTGGCCACCTGCTGGCGCCCCTCTGGCGCTTCTTCGGCCCAGTATTTTTTATAAATCCGGAAAAAAAATCCTCGTTGATTTTTACGGTGTATGGAGTTGTGCAGAATAGGCATCTCAACTTTGCTCCTTTTTCAGGCCAGAATTCCAGCTGCCGGCGTTCTCCCTCTTCAAGTAAACCTTGCAAAATAAGAGAGAAAAGGCATAAGTATTGTACCGTGAAGTGAAATAATAGCCCAAGAAGCGATAAATAACAACATGAAAACATGATGCAAAATGGACGTATCAACTTCCCCAAGCTTAGACCTCGCTTGTCCTCAAGCGAAAGCCTAGCTCAATAAGTATGTCGACATGTTTAGGGAGAGAGGCGTCGACAAAACAAGATACGAACATGCATGCATCATGATCATGATCAGAACAACCATACCAACATATTATCTCTCATGCTAAAGTGATAATTCCTTCACAAAGTAAAGCATGGATCAAGAACCTTACCGAGAAGTAACAACCGATAGCCTTTAGTCATTGAAGCAATTGCAATTTATCACAACATCAGAAAGAGTCAAATAAGATCTTATAAAGCAAATCCACATACTCAATCATTCTTTCGTTCTCTACATTTGCTACAACTCACGTGGTACTCATGAGATCAAAGTTTCAGCTGGACACAGAGAAAGATAGGGGCTTACAGTTTTGCCTCCCAGCTGCTTACCTCAAGGGTAATGTCAACAGTAATACTCCATGAATACTTACTTCCAAATTGTCATATGAATATAGATCTTTCCCAAGCATATGACGTTAGCCAAGATAAAGGCAAAACAAGGAATTGGTGAAGATCACCATGACTCTTTCAAGGGCAAAAAGTAGATGTACAAGATAGGCCCTTCGCAGAGGGAAGCAGACGTTGTCATGCGCTTTTGAGGTTTGGATGCGTGTCCTCTTAGTGCGGAGGAACGTCACTTTATATTGCCTCCTGTGATAAAGAACTTTATTATGCAGTCTGTCGCTTTTATGTCTTCCTTATCACAGGTTCGTACAAAGCTTATTTTTCACACACTAATAGATCATACATATTAGAGAGCAATTTTTATTGCTTGCACCGATGACAACTTACTTGAGGGATCTTATTCAATCCATAGGTAGGTATGGTGGACTCTCATGGCAAAACTGGGTTGAAGGTTTGTGGATGCACAAGTAGTATCTCTACTTGGTGAGGGAGTTTTGGCTAGTATGAGGTGGAAGCAATCGTCACATGCTAAGGGATCTCTAATCATATAACATTGTTCGGAACCAAGCAAACACAATTCATTATGTTTTCTTCCTTGTCCAACATCTACTTCTAGGCATGCAATAGTTTAGTGAGTGTTCACAATCATAGATGGTGTCAGAGATGATATATTTATATGTGAACCTCTCCTTCCTTATCACTTCCTATTAATTGCAACAATGACCAAGGTCTACATTTGTCTACCCTCAACAAGTTTCAATCATCATTCTTTTTATATGTGAAGCCATCACTTCCCATAAGATCATTACATGATCTTTCATGCTTTTGTTCTATTCTCACTCTTTTGATCATGGCAAGAGGCAAAGCCCTTCAACTAAGACACTCTTTATTATATGGCTCACGAGATCGAATACATCGGGGGTGACACAAAGCAACACTCAAGACTAAAACACTAAAACTTTTAATCTACAAGAGAAAGAGAAAACTGAAAAGGAAAACTAAAACAAAGGTAAAGGCAAAAGATGTGATGGTGATACGATACCGGGGCAACTCCCCCAAGCTTGGAAGAAGCCAAGGGGATTGCCCATACCCATGTTTAGTTGTCTTCCTTTCGTGGTGATGGTGGAGGAGTTGTTGCAATCTTTGACTCCAAGAGGGCCATTAATCTTTGATTTATACCTCGGAGATCTGCGATATGTTTTTCCAGCAAAACAACTTCACGAGTGAGACAAGTATTGCGAGAACGAGTTGTTTCACAAAACCTCAAGAGTTCAATCAAGGATGGACACAGTAGGTGGAGGTAGGGTTGGAGGAAATCCACTTCCTCAACTTCTTCCCTGTTGAGCACATATTGCACTTCGTCCCACACCTGATTCCTCTCCTTGGTTTTGCCCTTGGTTTCTTTAGGTAGCCTTTCCTTAGACTCCATGAACTCCATCACTTTTCAGATCATCACTTACTTCTCCATAAACTTGAGGGAGATTGTTCTCCCCCCACAGATTCCTGAGATGACATCTTGCTCTAAATCTGCGGCAGAAAACATGCTCGAAACGAAAAACAGAAGAAATCTGTGTGATGTAGGGGTCAGACCAAATGGGAGTATATATAATGATTTTTTTCCAGACCAGAAGGAGTACCCCGCACGAAAACGGAGTCCAGGAGGCGCACAAGGTGGCCACAAGCCCTCCCGGTGCGACCAGGGGGTGGGCCCGTGCCGGGCACGCTTGTCGCCTCCTCGCGCACTTTCTGGACTACTTCCAATTTTTGTATTTTTTCAAATATTCCAAAACGGAGAAAATTTCCTACTGGAAAAGTTTTGGACTCTGTTTTCTTACCGAATCACATACCTCTTCATTTTCGGAGTTTGAAACAGGCTTATAAATGTCCCTTAGGTATTCTTCCAGAGTTATGGTATTGATGATATTGCTTTCAACATTTATGGGAGTACGTGAGATATAATGCTTGATTCTCTGCCCATTTATAACTCTCGGACAATTACCTTCCGTGTTGTTGATCTTGATAGCACCGAAATGATATACTTCCTCAACAACATAGGGACCTTCCCATTTAGAGAGAAGCTTGCGTGCAAAGAATCTTAAACGAGAGTTATATAGCAAGGCATAATCACCTACATTGAACTCACCCTTTTGTATCCTCTTATCATGCCACCTCTTAACCTTCTCTTTGAACAACTTGGCATTCTCATATGCCTGAGTTCTCCATTCATCAAGCGAGCTAATATCAAATAACCTCTTCTCACCGGCAAGTTTGAAATCAAAGTTAAGCTCTTTGATTGCCCAATAAGCTTTATGCTCTAGCTCAAGATTTAAATGACATATTTACCGTACACCATTTTGTACGGAGACATGCCCATGGGATTCTTATTGGCAGTTCTATAAGCCCACCGTGCATCATCGAGCTTCTTAGACCAATTCTTTCTAAACTTGTTGACAGTCTTTTGCAGAATTAGTTTAATCTCTCTATTGCTTAGCTCTACTTGACCACTGGACTGAGGGTGGTAGGGAGACTCAATTCTATGGTTGACATTGTACTTAGCAAGTGTTTTACGGAAAGCACCATGAATGAAGTGTGAACCACCGTTGGTCATTAGATATCTAGGGACTCCAAATCTAGGGAAAATAACTTCTTTAAGCATCCTAATAGAGGTGTCATGATCAGCACTACTAGTGGGGATAACTTCTACCCACTTAGTGACGTAATCAACACCAACTAGGATATGAGTATACCCGTTGGATTTTGGAAAAGGTCCCATATAATCAAAGCCCCAAACATCAAATGGTTCAATGACAAGTGAATAGTTCATAGGCATTTCCCGACGTTTGCTAATATTACCTATTCTTTGACATTCGTCACAAGACAAGACAAACTTACGGGCATCCTTGAAGAGAGTGGGCCAATAGAAACCTGATTCAATACCTTGTGTGCAGTTCTATCTCCCGCATGGTGTCCTCCGTAGGCCTCAGAGTGACACTTCTGTAGGGTCTGTCCCTGTTCATGTTCAGGTACACAACGTCTAATAACACCATCTACTCCTTCCTTATAAAGGTGAGGATCATCCCAAAAGTAGTGTCTCAAGTCAAAGAAGAATTTCTTCTTTTGCTGGTATGTGAAACTAGGTGGTATATATTTGGCAACGATATAGTTTGCATAATCAGCATACCACGGTGCACTACGTGAAGCATTGATGATATTCAATTGCTCATCGGGAAAGCTATCATCAATAGGTTGTGGGTCATCAAGAACGTTCTCCAACCTAGACAAGTTATCTGCTACCGGGTTATCAGCACCCTTCCTGTCAACAACGTGCAAATCAAATTCTTGTAGCAAGAGAAGCCATCTGATAAGTCTAGGTTCAGCGTCCTTCTTCTCCATGAGGTACTTAATAGCAGCATGATCACTGTGAATAGTGACTTTGGAATCACCTATGTAAGACCTGAACTTTTCACATGCAAACACGACTACTAAAATTCCTTCTCCGTAGTGGCATAGTTTCTCTGGGCGCTGTCTAGAGTTTTACTAGCGTAGTGAATAACATTCAACTTCTTATCGACTCTTTGCCCTAGAACAACACCAACAGCATAATCGCTAGCATCACACATGATTTCAAAAGGTAAGTTCCAATCAGGTGGTTGAACAATAGGTGCAGTTATCAAAGCCCTATTAAGTATTTCGAAGGCTTCCTCACAATCATCGTCAAAGACAAAAGGAATATCCTTTTGTAGGAGATTGGTAAGATGCCTAGAAATCTTAGAGAAGTCTTTAATGAACCTTCTATAGAAACCAGCATGACCAAGGAAACTTCTTATACCTTTGATATCTGGAAACTTCTTATACCTTTGATATCTGTGGGGTATGGCATTTTCTCGATTGCATCAACCTTAGCCTTATCGACTTCAATACCTCTTTCAGAAATTTTGTGTCCTAAGACGATGCCTTCATTAACCATAAAGTGGCACTTCTCCCAATTCAAGACAAGATTGGTGTCTTTACATCTCTGTAAGACTCGATCAAGGTTGCTGAGGCAATCATCAAAACAAGACCCGTAAACGGAGAAGTCATCCATGAAAACCTCAACAATCTTTTCACAAAAGTCAGAGAATATAGCCATCATACATCTTTGAAAAGTGGCAGGTGCATTACATAAGCCCAAAGGCATACGTTTATAAGCAAAGGTACCGAAAGGGCAGGTGAAAGTGGTTTTCTCCTGATCAGATTGTGCAACTGGTATTTTGGAGAAACCAGAATAACCGTCTAGAAAGTAGAAGTGTGTGTGTTTAGAAAGCCTTTCTAGCATTTGGTCGATAAAAGGCAGAGGGTAATGATCTTTCCTAGTGGCCTTATTCAATTTCCTAAAATCGATCACCATCCTATAGCCAGTAATAATCCTCTGTGGGATCAATTCATCCTTATCATTAGGGACAACGGTAATGCCTCCCTTCTTAGGGACGCAATGCACCGGACTCACCCAATCGCTATGAGCAACAGGATATATAATACCCGCTTCCAGGAGCTTTAGTATTTCTTTTCTTACTACTTCTTTCATCTTAGGATTTAATCTCCTTTGATGATCAACAACTGGTTTGAAGTCAGGATCAGTTTTAATCTTGTGCTGGCATAGAGTGGGACTAATGCCCTTAAGATCATGAGAGTATATCCAATAGCAGCACGGTGCTTCCTCAGAGTTTTTAGTAACTTCTTTTCTTCATGCTCTGAGAGGCTAGCACTAATAATAATAGGATATATCTCCTTTTCATCAAGATAAGCATACTTAAGAGTATCAGGCAACTGTTTAAGCTCGAACACACGATCATCCTTTGGTGGGGGTGGATCCCCAAGCAGTTCAACATGCAAGTTATTCTTAAGGATAGGATATTGTTCTAAGACAACTCTATCTATCTCATCCCTTTCATCCATATGCATATCATTTTCATGCTCAAGCAAGTATTGCTCTAAGGGATCAGTAGGAGGCACGACAATAGAAGCTACGGCAATAATCTCATCCTCACTAGGCAACTCCTTTTCATGAGGTTGTCTACCAAACTTGGAGAAATTGAACTCGTGTGACACACCTTCAAAGCCAATAGTGACAGTTTGCTTCTCACAATTAATATGAGCATTGACAGTATTGAGAAAAGGTCTGCCAAATATGATGGGACAAAAGCTATCTTGTGCGGTAGCAAGAACGAGGAAATCAGCAGGATACTTCGTTTTACCACACAAGACTTCAACATCCCTAACAATTCCCACAGGGCAGATAGTCTCTCTATTGGCAAGCTGAATAGTGACATCAATAGGCTCTATCTCAACAGGTGTAATCTCGTCTTTGATTTCATCGTATAAGGATTGAGGTATTGCACTAACACTAGCACCCACGTCACATAAACCATGATAACAATGATCTCCTATCTTAACAGAAACCACAGGCGTGCCAACAACAGGCCTATGTTTGTCTCTAACGTGAGGTTTAGCAATTCTAGCAGCATCTTCACAGAAGTGAATATTATGTCCCTCAACATCGTCGGACATAAGATCTTTGATGATAGCAATGCTAGGTTCAACTCTAATTTGGTCAGGGGGTGTAGGTGTTCTAATATAGCCTCTACGTATCACAGTTGAAGCTTTAGAATGATCTTTTATCCTAACAGGGAAAGGTGGTTTCTCAATGTAAGCACTGGGAACCACATGATCACTATAGGCAATGACTTTCTCTTCAACTGGAGTGGGTTTAACTACATTGACTTCTAAAGGAGGGTGATATTTAAACCACTTCTCTTTGGGGAGATCAATATGAGCAGCAAAGGGTTCACACAATGAAGCTACTATCTCAGAGTCAAGTCCATACTTAGTGCTAAAGTCACAAAAAGTCTTTGTCTCAACAAAGGATTTAACGCAATCAAACATGAAATTCATACCTGACTCCTTACCTTCTTCAAACTCCCAATCTTCAGAGTTGCATTTAATTCTCTCCAATAAATTCCATTTGAAGTCAATATCTCTCTTCATAGAAGAACCAGTACAAGAAGTGTCAAGCATGGTGCGATCATCATGAGAAAGCCGAGCATAGAAGTTCTGAATGATAATTTCTCTCGAGAGATCATGATTGGGGCATGAATATAGCATTGATTTAAGCCTCCCCCATGCTTGAGCGATGATTTCACTGTCACGAGGCCAAAAATTATAAATATAATTCCGATCACGATGTACTAAATGCATAGGATAAAACTTTTGATGAAATTCCAATTTCAACCGATTGTAGTCCCATGATCTAGTATCATCACATAGCTTATACCATGTCAACGCCTTATCCTTCAAAGATAAAGGAAAGACCTTCTTCTTGACCTCATCCTCGGGCAAACCTGCAAGCTTAAATAAACCACAAACTTAATCTACATAGATTAGATGCAAGTCTGGATGTGATGTTCCATCTCCTGTAGAAGGATTAGCCAACAGTTTCTCAAGCATAACCAAAGGAAATTCAAAGCAAATATTTTCAGTAGGTGCAGCAGGTTGAGGAGCAACTCTCTATGCTTCCGTTTGAGGTGAAGATACCCCGACCAAGCCCCTCAAAGGATTAGTATCCATAGTGACAAGTGACAATAAATTTCAGCACACTATATGAATGTTTCCTTACCAAATTCCACTTACCAAAGGCGCTTCACTCCCCAGCAACGGCGCCAGAAAAGAGTCTTGATGACCCACAATTATAGGGGATCAATCGTAGTCCTTTCGATAAGTAAGAGTGTCGAACCCAACGAGGAGGAGAAGGATCTGACAAGTGGTTTTCAGCAAGCTAAAATCGGCACGCACTGAAATTGTCGGTAACAAGTGATTGTGTGGTGAGATGATTCGTAGCAAGCAACAAGTAACAAAAGTAGCAACGGTGAAGAAAAGTGGCACAATACCTTTTGTAGCAAGGGACAAGCCTGGACAAAGTCTTATAGGAGGAAAAACGCTCCCGAGGACACACGAGGATTTCTGTCAAGCTAGTTTTCATCATGTTCATATGATTTGCGTTCGTTACTTTGATATTTTGATATGTGGGTGGACCGGCGCTTGGGTACTGCCCTTTCTTGTAAAAGCATCCCACTTATGATTAACCCCTCTCGCAAGCATCCGCAATTACGAAAGAAGAATTAAGACAAAGTTTAACCATAGCATTAAACTAGTGGATCCAAATCAGGCCCTTACGAAGCAACACATAAACTAGGGTTTAAGCTTCTGTCACTGTAGCAACCCATCATCTACTTACTACTTCCCAATGCCTTCCTCTAGGCCCAAATAATGGTAAAGTGTTATGTAGTCGACGTTCACATAACACCACTAGAGGAAAAACAACATACAACACATCAAAATATCGAACGAATACCAAATTCACATGACTACTATTAGCATGACTTATCCCATGTCCTCAGGAACAAAAGTAACTACTCACAAAGCATAATCATATTCATGACCAGAGAGATAATGAGTAGCATCAAGGATCAGAACATAAACTCTTCCACCAAATAATCCAACTAGCATCAACTAAAAAGAGTAATCAACACTACTAGCAACCTTACAAGTACCAATCGGAGTCACAAGACGGAGATTGGTTACAAGTGATGAACTAGGGTTTGGAGATGAGATGGTGATGATGAAGATGTTGATGGTGACGAGTCCCCTCCGATGAGAGGAGTGTTGGTGATGACGATGGCGACGATTTCCCCCTCATGGAGGGAAGTTTCCCCGGCAGGATCGTCCTGTCAGAGCTCTAGATTGGTTCTGCTCAAGTTCCGCCTCGTGGCGGCGGCGAATCCACGAAAAAGATACTCCTTGATTTTTTTCTAGACGAAACCCTTCATATAGTAGAAGAGGCGGGGCCAGTGGGCCAGCAGGCTGCCCACAAGCCCCCTTGGCGCGGCCAGGGGGGTGGCCGCGCCAAGCAGGCTTGTGGCCACCTGCTGGCGCCCCTCTGGCGCTTCTTCGGCCCAATATTTTATATAAATCCAGAAAAAAATCCTTGTTGATTTTTACGGCGTTTGGAGTTGCGCAGAATAGGTATCTCAACTTTGCTCCTTTTTCACGCCAGAATTCCAGCTGTCGGTGTTCTCCCTCTTCAAGTAAACCTTGCAAAATAAGAGAGGAAATGTATAAGTATTGTACCGTGAAGTGAAATAACAACCCAAGAAGCGATAAATGACAACATGAAAACATGATCAAAATGGACGTATCACGACGCCATGACCCATCTGCTGGCGGCCATGTTGGTTGATAAGCCGTACACTACTCCGAGGGAAAAGGGGGAACAAAACAAAGGGAATAAGAATATCCGGGGGGGGCTTCGATCGAAGGGTCCCCTGGATACCAAGTCTGAAAAGACACTCGATCCCTCCCATGGAGGGAGAATGTGACAGCCCGATGCCGACATTCTAGAAGATTCCCCTTTTCTTTCCATTTTCGTCGTGTGTGTATTTTCTTTTGTTGCATCATCATCGCATCATGCGCATCATCAGCATTGCATCGACATCCCGTTGCCGCCGGTTTTCGAAACTTGCATCCGTTGTTAGTTGCCGGTTCGCGTCGTTGTCCGTTCTGAGCCCATCTGTACACGCACGCGTTCGCGGCATCGTCAAACCCTGTTTTAAAAGTGTGTTGAAAACTTTCTCAGATTGAGTTGAAACTTGGCGTGCGGTTTTATTGAGATGTAGGTAGGCCGCCTGCCAATTTTTGTCGCAATCGGAGCTCGTTTGATGCCCGTACCGTTTATTATATAGCAGAACTATAGCCGGTTTAATTGTCGGGCGTTCGGTGTTTTTTTTAAAAAAACTCGTGCCACGGGCCACTAGTCTCCCTCTCATCCCCACCAAGCCTCGCTAACACAGCCCACTACAGCCCACCTTACCAACCTATTCTATCGGACCGTCCGATCATAATCGGAGGGTCGAAAATCATCCCAAAACCCTCCAACCCTATCCCCTACCATATATAGACAGCCCCCTACCAAAAATGGGCCAGATAACCTGAGTACCTAGCCTCCTCGTAGCTCTAGCCACCTCCCTCCTCGTTTTCCGCATCGGCCAAATTCCCCGCTGCCACTTGTCAGCGCCGCCACCAACCGCCGCCGCGATCTGGATCGTCAGATCTAGATCTGACGGCTCGAGCGCCCCTCCCGCTCCACCACGAGGCGCAGCGCTGGCCCGCCCAAGCCCGCTGCCGCCCGTGCGCTGCTGCTCATTCTTCTCTCCGCCTCGCCGCCAGGGTGCTCCACCGGAGCCATGAGTACCCGCCGCGCCTCCACGCCGGAGGGCCTCGCCGCCGGCCGTCTCCGCGACCCAGGCCAGTGCTTCGCCCTACCTTCTCCTCCCTCCTTGTTTCTCTCTCTCCCGTGACCTTTCTCCTCTCTGGAAGCAGCTGCATGGGACGACCATGGATGCCCACGAGTTTCGCCCCCCGCCAATAGGTCTCCTCGTCGCCCTCTAGTGCCGAGAAGCCCCGGATCCGGTAGCCCTCGTCCCGATCTGCCTATTCCCGGTCGGAACTCGCCGGCAGGGCCCGTCCCCGTTGTGCCCTTGGCCGTTGACCATCGGCCTGACGTCGTAACTCCATCACCCGACAGATCTGGCCATAGGTGAGCCTCCTCCCCGCGCCAGATAGTTGTATCGAACGAATCTGATTAGGACAGAACCTCCCTTGTAGTCCAACTGGCAAAGAAGGAGATGCTCATCCAAGAGGTCTTGGGTTCGAAACCCCACGGATGCGCATTCTTTTTCTGCATTTTCTCCTTCGAGGATGAGCTGATGTTGCCGTTTCATTTAGTGTATAAGCCCAGTTATTTCATGTGTAAGTAGCCAGCCCAGCTGGTTAGCGGCAGACCTTCATAACCAGGAGGTCGTGGGATCAAATCCCATGGGTGCATTATTATTTTTGCTGGTTGTGGTTTTTTTCTCTCTTGCCCACAACTATCTTGGGCCGATTTCAGCCCTGGGCCACTGCACAATAGTGCAATTCGGTCCGCTGTGTATTTTTTCTTTAATATCGTGTGATTTTCCAATTTCTAGGGACTTTGCTAATTTCAGGAAAAGCTTTGTTTTTCAAACGAGCGTACTTTCTCATCCGTGCATCGGTTTGGAGTGATTCAAATTTTTAGCTTGACTAGTATTTTGCGTAGAGTAACATTTTCCAACTCTCATGCATAATTATAACTGTTTAGTGTGCTATTTGCATCGGTTTTGGTGCCGACGTGTTGAAAACGTTCTAGGTCGTAACTATTTGTCCGTAGCTCCGTTGGAGTTGTGCCATATATGTAAATGGATCAGAACGAAGATTAGAATCACGTGACCCACTTTGTTTCACTGTTTAACAAACATAAAATGTGATTAGGACAAATCTGGACATAATTAGAATTTAACACGTGGGGTCATTTCGGAGATGCTATATGTCGTTTCCGGCCTCATTTAAAATGCCTAGCTAGGTAGATTAATTTGTACTTCACCCCTTGCCATGTCTAACAACATTTAATATTGCTGTGTAAATAACCGGGAGTAATCTAAACAATTAAACGTGAAGTTTCGTCGATATGTAACTCGTTGCATATCGAGCTTCACTTAATGTGTAGTGTTTGATTGTTGTGATTGTCATGCCTTGCATTAGTCCGTTCATGCATCATATGTGTTGTGCATCGTGTGGTGAATATCGTGTGTTGATTCTTGTTTTCGGTTTCCTCCATCTCGATAGAGTTCCACAAGCGTGTCGGATTGTGAGGACCCGTTCGACTACATCGCTTTGTCTGCTTCACAGAGTCATTCTTCTTCCAACCGGGATCTCAGGCAAGATGATCATTTTCCCAAATACCATTACTATCATTGCCATGCTAGTTTTATCTCTTCTATCGATTATGTCTCGTTGCCTACCACATGTTAAATATCAGCCTCTCAACAATGCCATGCAACCTTCAACCTGTTCGACCTAGCAAACCACTGATTGGCTATGTTACCGCTTGCTTAACCCTGTGTAGCGTTGCTAGTTGCAGGTGCAGATGCTTTCATGCGAAAGCATGGGTTCCTTGTTATATCACCATATTAATGCTATTTACCTTAATGGACCTATATACTTGGTATAAGGTGGAAGGCTCGGCCTTTCTAGCCTGGTGTTTTGTTCCACCTTTGCCCCCTTAGTTTCGGCTACCGGTGTTATGTTCCATAAATGAGCGCTCCTAACACGATCGGGGTTGTTATGGGGACCCCCTTGATAATTTGTTTTAGATTAAAGCTGGTCTGGCAAGGCCCAGCATTGGTACTATTTGCCCAACATAATAATTCTGTTAAATTGAAATGCATAGGGAGTTAGCGCTACCCGAGGAGTAATTCTACATAATACAGGGGGGCCAGTGCTGTTGGTGATGGTCCAAAACTAGAGCCATTTGCGGGGCCAACCCGGGGCAACTCGGGAGATTTCTATTAGGCCACCGTACGCTGTGCTTATCCGTCGTGTCCTGAGAACGAGATACGCGGCTCCTATCGGGATCGTCGACACGCCGGGCGGCCTTGCTGGATTAGTTTTACCTTTGACGAGATATCTTGTGCGTCGGGATTCCGGTGATGCTTTGGGTAATCTCAGAGTTGAGGTTTTCCACTAGGGAATCCGACGAGATCGCGAGCTTCGTGATTGAGGATTTCTATGCGGCTTGTGGTAATTTGTGATGGACTAGTTGGAGCACCCCTGCAGGGTTAAATATTTCGGAAAGCCGTGCTCGCGGTTATGTGGGAACGTGGAAACTTTGTTTAACACTGGTTCTATATAACTTGAAGTTAACTTAATTAAAATATGCCAACTGTGTGCGTAACCGTGAATGTCTCTTTCGTGAGTTCCTTCTCCGATCGAGGACATGGTGGGGTTATGTATGACGTAGGTAGGTGTTCAGGATCATTTATTTGATCATCCGTAGTTCACGTCCGTTATGCGTAGGTCTTCTCCCTCTTATTTCTTGGACTCGTAAGTTTAGCCACCAAATATATGCTTAGTCGCTGCCGCAACCTCACCACTTAACCTTACCTCACCGATTAAGCTTTGGTAGTCTTGATACCTTTGGAAATGAGATTGCTGAGTCCCCTGTAGCTCACAGATTATTACAACACCAGTTGCAGGTACAGGTAAAGGTTACTTGACGTGAGCGCGTTGATTGTTCATTTGGAGTTGCTTCTTCTTCTTCTTCTTCTTCGATCTAGGATGGGTTCCAGGCCGGCAGCCTGGGATAGCAAGGATGGACGTCGTTCTTCTTTTGTCGTTTGTTTTTGTCCGTAGTCGGACCCTGCTCTTATGCTTGATGATTATGTAATGTATTGGTGTGACTCTGATGTAGCTTCTGGCGAGTGTAAGCCAATTCTATATATATATATATATATATATATATATATATATATATATATATATCTTCTTTTCAGTACATGTACTTGTAACGATATCCATTCTTGCGACACGACGAGATGTGCTTCTATCCCTGACGAGGCCTTCGTGCCAAATTGAGGATAGGGTCGCATCTTGGGCGTGACAGAGAAGAAGAGGATGATGAGGAGGAGGTGAGTGACTCCTTTCATACCAAAAAGAGAGCAGCGTTCGAAGACGCTGAGGGAGACCATGCTTCCATTGCTTCGAAGAAGTCGTGTAGGGCCCCTATGGCCCTATTTGATGATATTCTAGACTTGGACGAGGAGTCTACGGATGAAGCACCGGTCCCTTGAAGGATCCTCAAGGTGAATCCTCAAGCCAAAAGGTATGTATGAAAAATCTGAATACACCTTCTATCTAATTACCACGGTTCTAATTAGGCTCATTCTTCGTATTACACCCCGTTGCATGATCTTCCCACCGATTAGATTTCAGAGGGGGATTCACTGCGAGCTAACCTGGCTGAAAGTGGGACCGGATCACCCTACTCACCTCCACTATAGCCGAAGGGACCGGAGAAGCGGTATCCAAAGAGGCCCCTATGAGCCGGATGCCATGACCGGGGGTGAGGATACACTGGCCAAGGCCAATACTTCGGCCACCAAGAACCAGGAGGATGAACTCCCCCTAGCGATGAAGGAGGGAGGGCCCGAACTCTCTAGGTTTCCTCCAAAAACTAATTCAGAGAAAGCCCGTCTCTGATGCCAGCAGTAGTGGTCTCACCACTAAGGGAGACTACTACGACACACCTGGAGCCATCTGATACGTCTCCAACGTATCTATAATCTTTGATGGTTCCATGCTATTATCTTGTCAACTTTGGATGTTTTATATGCATGAATATGCTATTTTATATCTTTTTTGGGACTAACCTATTAACTCAGTGCCAAGTGCCAGTTTCAGTTTTTTCCGTGTTTTTGGGCCATTTTCAGACGGAGTCCAAATGGAATGAAACTTTACGATGATTTTTTTGGACCAAAAGAGACCCCCGAAGCTTTGGAAGAAGGCCAGAAGAGCCAGGAGGGAGTCACAAGCCCTGACGCCGCCACCACCCCCTAGGTGGTGGCGATCAGGCTTGTGACCTCCTCATGGGCCCAACCGACGTAATTCCACCGTCATAAATTCCTATAAATTCAGAAACCCCCAAAATGAAACCTAGATCGGGTGTTCCGCCGCCGCAAGCCTCTGTAGCCACCAAACACCAATCTAGAGCCCGTTCCAGCACCCTGTCGGAGGGGGAATCCATCTCCAGTGGCCATCTTCATCATCCCGACGATCTCCATGATGAGGAGGGAGTAGTTCTCCCTTGGGGCTGAGGGTATGTACCAGTAGCTATGTGTTTGATCTCTCTCTCTCTCGTGTTCTTGAGATGTCTTGATCTCGATGTTCCATGGGCTTTGCTACTATAGTTGGATCTTATGATGTTCTTCTCCCTCTCCCTCTTGTAATGAATTGAGTTTCCCCTTTGGAGTTATCTTATCGGATTGAGTCTTTGAGAACACTTGATGTATGTCTTGAACGTGTTTATCTGTTGTGATCAACTTGCGGGTTTGTGACAATTGGGAACCTATGCATATGGGTTGGCACACGTGGATTCATGTGAGTACTTGATGTATGTTTTGGTGATCAACTTGCGGATTCGTGACATTGGGAACCTATGCACACGGGTTGGCTAAGGGCGTTAAACGATAGCGCTTGTTGGGAGGCAACCCAATGAATAAATTTTTCTTTGCATTTTGCTTCCTGTTTTGTTTTCTCCACACCATCATAATTCTGTTATGATTGTGTCTTTTGTGTTTGTGCCAAGCAAAACCGTTATGATTAGTCTTGGTGATGATTGTTTGATCATGCTAGAAAAAGAAAGAAACTTTCTGCTCACGAAAATAATTTTCATTTTTATTCTGTAAGAGATTTTGAGTTGATTATTTTTGCTGCTGATTTCTATGCAATTTGTTAAGACTGTCGTAATTTTTCATATTTTATGAAGTACCATAAGTATACAAAGTATACAGATTGCTACAGACTGGTCTGCTGTTAACAGATTCTGTTTTTGTTGAGTTGGTTGCTTATTTTGATGAAAGTATGGATAGTACCGGAGGGTATTAGCCATGCAAAAGTGAAAATACAGAAACCCAAAACCAACATAGGTATAATTTAAGTTTGCTACAGTACCTAAGGAAGTGGTGATTTGCTTTCTTATACTAATGATCTCACGAGTTTCTGTTTAAGTTTCGTGTTGTGAAGTTTTCAAGTTTTGGGTGAATTTCTTATGGACAAAGAGATAAAGAGTAGCAAGAGCTCAATTTTGGGGATTCCCAAGGCACCCCAAGAGATTCAAGGATGTCGTAAAAGCCTAAGCTTGGGGATGCCCCAGGAAGGCATCCCCTCTTTCGTCTTCAATCCATTGGTAACGTTACTTGGAGCTATATTTTTATTCACCACATGTTATGTGTTTTTGCTTGGAGCGTCTTGTATCGTAGGAGTCTTTTATTTTTGTTGTGTCACAATCATCCTTTCTGCACACCCAGAGAGAGAGACAAGCACTCATCGTGATTTTGTCGAGCTTCACTTATATCCTTTGGTAGACAATTCAGCTCACATGTGCTTCACTTATATCTTTTGAGCTAGATACTTTTGCTCTATGTGCTTCACTTATATATTTTAGAGCGCAGTGGTGCGTGGCTTGGTAGTTGATCTATGCTTTGAAAGTAGTCTCAAAAGGGGTAGTTATCCAAAGGGATACGAAAACTTCCACCTTCATGTGCATTGAATAATTAGAGAAGTTTGATTCATCTCAATTAGTTTTGAGTTGTGGTTTTGGTAATATTGAAGTCATGCTAGTAAGGTGTTGTGGATCTAGAAATACTTGTGTTGAAGTTAGTGATTCCCTTAGCATGCACGTATGGTGAACCGCTATGTGATGAAGTCTGAGCATGATTAGTCTATTGATTGTCATCCTTTGTGTGGCGGTTGGGATCACGCGATGGTTTATACCTACCAACCCTTCCCCTAGGAGTATGCGTTGAATGCTTTGTTTCGATTACTAAGAAAACTTTTGCAACAAGTATATGAGTTCTTCATGACTAATGTTGAGTCCATGGTTTAGATGCACTTTCACCTTCCACCATCACTATCTTCTTAGTGCCGTGCAACTTTCGCCGGTGCACAAAACCCACTGTTAGCCTCCCTCAAAACAGCCACCATACCTACCTACTATGCCTTTTTCAAAGTCATTCTGAGATATATTGCCATGCAACTACCACCATGACATGTGCCACCATGTCTACATGGCCATTGCAAGATCGTAAGATAGCTAGCATGACGTTTCCATTGATGTCTATGCCATGCTAGATCATTGCCACGGTACACTACCGAAGGCATTCCATATAGAGTCATAGTTGCTCTAAGTTTTGAGTTGAAAGTGTGATGATCATCATTAATGGAGCATTGTCCCATGTGAGGAAATAAAAGAGGCCAAACAAGCCCACAAAAAAAAGAGGCCAAAGAGCCCACCAAAAAAAATATGAGAGAAAAAGAGAGAAGGGACAATGCTACCACCTTTCCACACATGTGCATATTAAGCACCATGATCTTCATGATTGAGAGTCTCTCGTTTTGTCACCACCATATAGCTAGTGAGAAATTTTCATTATATAACTTGGCTTGTATATTCCAATGATAGGCTTCCTCAAAATTGCCTTAGGTCTTCGTGAGCAAGCAAGTTGGCTGCACACCCACTAGTTTTCTTTAAGAGCTTTCACATACTCTTAGCTCTAGTGCATCATTTGTATGGCAATCCCTACTCATTCACATTGATATATATTGATGAGCATCTCCACAGCTTATTGATATGCCTAGTTAATGTGATCATCTTCTCCCTTTTTGTCTTGCAACCTCCACCACACTCCACACCACTTATAGTGCTAAAACCATGGCTCACGCTCATGTATTGCGTGAGAGTCGAAAAAGTTTGAGAAAGTAAAGGTGTGAAACAATTACTTGGCCAATACCGGGGTTGTGCATGATCTAAATTCGTTGTGCAATGATGATAGAGCATAGCCAGACTATATGCTTTTGTAGGGATAACTTTCTTTTGGCCTTGTTATTTTGAAAGTTCATGATTACCTTGCTAGTTTGCTTGAATTATTATTGTTTCCACGTCAATAGCAAACTATTGTTTTGAATCTAATGGATCTGAACATTCACGTCACATAAGAGGAGTTACAAAGGACATCTATGCTAGGTAGCATGAAAGCATCAAAAATTCATTCTTTATCACTTCCCTACTCGAGGACGAGCAGGAGTTAAGCTTGGGGATGCTTGATACGTCTCCAACGTATCTATAATTTTTTCTGGTTCCATGCTATTATCTTGTCAACTTTGGATGTTTTATATGCATGAATATGCTATTTTATATCTTTTTTGGGACTAACCTATTAACTCGGTGCCAAGTGCCAGTTTCTGTTTTTTCCGTGTTTTTGGCCCATTTTCAGACGGAGTCCAAATGGAATGAAACTTTACGATGATTTTTTTGGACCAAAAGAGACCCCCCAAAGCTTTGGAAGAAGGCCAGAAGAGCCCCGAGGGAGTCACAAGCCCTAACGCCGCCACCACCCCCCTAGGTGGTGGCGACCAGGCTTGTGACCTCCTCGTGGGCCCAACCGACGTAATTCCACCACCATAAATTCCTATAAATTCCGAAACCCCCAAAAAGAAACCTTGATCGGGAGTTCCGCCGCCGAAAGCCTCTGTAGCCACCAAAAACCAATCTGGAGCCCGTTCCAGCACCCTGCCGGAGGGGGAATCCATCTCCGGTGGCCATCTTCATCATCCCGGCGATATCCATGATGAGGAGGGAGTAGTTCTCCCTCGGGGCTGAGGGTATGTACCAATAGCTATGTGTTTGATCTCTCTCTCTCTCTCGTGTTCTTGAGATGTCTTGATCTCGATGTACCATGGGCTTTGCTACTATAGTTGGATCTTATGATGTTCTTCCCCCTCTCCCTCTTGTAATGAATTGAGTTTCCCCTTTGGAGTTATCTTATCGGATTGAGTCTTTGAGAACACTTGATGTATGTCTTGAACGTGTGTATCTGTTGTGATCAACTTGCGGGTTTGTGACAATTGGGAACCTATGCATATGGGTTGGCACACGTGGATTCATGTGAGTACTTGATGTATGTTTTGGTGATCAACTTGCGGGTTCGTGACATTGGGAACATATGCACAGGGGTTGGCACACGTTTTGACTCCGTGGTAGAAACTTTGGGGAACTCTTTGAAGTTCTATGTGTTGGTTGAATAGATGATTCTGAGATTATGTGATGCATGTCGTATAATCATGCCCACGGATACTTGAGGTGACAATGGAGTATCTAGGTGACATTAGGGTCTTGGTTGATATGTATCTTAAGGTGTTATTCTAGTACGAACTCTATGATGGATCGAACGGAAAGAATAGTTTCGTGTTATTTTACTACGGACTCTTGAATAGATCGACCAGAAAGAATAACTTTGTGGTGGTTTCTTACTCAACAATAATCTCTTCATTTGTTCCCCGCTATTAGTGACTTTGGAGTGACTCTTTGTTGCATGTTGAGGGCTAGTTATATGATCCAATTATGTTATCATTCTTGAGAGAACTTCGCTAGTGAAAGTATGAACCCTAGGCCTTGTTTCCATGCATTGCAATACCGTTCGTGCTCACTTTTACCATTTGTTACCTTGCTGTATTTGTAATTTCAGATTACAAAAACCTATATCTACCATCCATATTGCACTTTTATCACCATCTCTTCGCCGAACTAGTGCACCTATACAACTTACCATTGTATTAGGTGTGTTGGGGACACAAGAGACTCTTTGTTATTTGGTTGCAGGGTTGCTTGAGAGAGACCATCTTCATCCTACGCCTCCCGCGGATTGATAAACCTTAGGTCACCCACTTGAGGGAAAATTGCTACTTTCCTACAACCCTCTGCACTTGGAGGCCCAACAACGTCTACAAGGAGAAGGTTGCGTAGTAGACATCACCATCCACGATGGAGCCAATCCGGACTGGATGGCCAGAGCTAAGGGAGGAAGGTCTAAATGACCCCTCCATTCCCGAAGAATTCCACACTCATCCAAGTGCGGTTTTGCAAAGTATTCATTTCGTGATTGCGGTCTGAAAGGAGCTTTCGACGCACTGTTAGACGGCATCAACGTAATCCACATACTTTTTAGTTTATAACTATGCACTGTCTAAAAGTTTTATTATGCCTAGTAGCCCCCAAGCCTTGCCTGAGTTTGAAAGACTCGTGCAGGGATTAGAATTATTTGTAAAACAATGCATGTAGCCTCCAAGGCTGTGGTGGGCTAACCAGGACGCATCCTGGCAAAAAAGGATATTTGAAAATGAACATAATATGTTCTTTTGCAGGCCTCTGCGTCAGTGGCAGACCCAACTCTCTAGAGTTGGAGGAAATGAAATGGAAATAAAGAGTTTCCTAAGAGGAGCTAGATAGCATCAAATAGCGCTTTGAAGACGCTCAAAGTGAGTGCGCGAGCCTTAGCATTCATACATATTTAAGTATAATTTTGCCTCTAAATGAGTGCTTGTCAACTGATTATCACAGATGTTGTTGCCGGCGTTGATCAGCACATGGCCAAACTGAGCAAAGCCAAGCAAGAGGCCGCCAAACAGAGTGCGATGATAGTACATGCTAAGGCCATCAGCAAGAAATCTGAAGCTTGGGTCAGCGAAGTTCAGCAGGAACTTAAGGAGGCCATCATGAAGAATGAGGCTCTCGAGCAAAAATAAAAATAAAAATCGACCGAACTGACGTCGATCACTGCTGCCATCCAAGAAGCGCGGAAAGAGGCGCATGACCTCCAGAAGGAGGTTCATCAGATCAAAAAAATCGCAACTGGTAAGCGGTATTATGCGAGATGCCGTGATTCCACTATTGGTGCCCTTGAAGGCGGTGACCGAACCTTTACAAACAAGGTTGGGGAAATCTCCACACAAAGCTTCGAGGCTCCCAACAAGACCACGAAGCTTCACCACAATGGAATGTGGCTCCGAGGTGACGTCTAACTTCTAGGGTGCTCAAACACCCAAGAGTAACAAGATCCACAATGGATTAGCGGGGGAATCAAATATCGCTTGGTGGAAGTGTAGATTACGGCCTTCTCAACCAATCCCTAGGAAATCAACAAATTTGATTGGCTAGGGAGCGAGATCGGGCAGAAATGAGCTTTGGAGCAACAATGGAGCTTGGGGTGGTAAGAGGTAAGTTTCCAGAGGAAGAAGACCCCTTTATATAGTGGGGGGAAGAATCCAACCGTTACCCCCCACTCACAGCACGAGGAGAGCGGTACTAGCGCTGCTAGGAGCGGTACTACCGCATGGTAGGTTCATCAACCACGGTAGTAAAAAATTACTACCGTGCCTACCATTGCTGAGGTAAAAGGATGCGCAAAAAGTTCGACAGAGCGGTAGTAAAAAACTACTGCCGCCCATAGAGCGATACTGCCGCAGAGAGAGTGGTAGTAAAAAACTACTACCGCCCATAGAGCGGTACTACCGTTGTGCCTGCAGTACTACTGCAGTCACCAGCGGTACTACCGCTGGCCCTTTTGCACAGATAGGGAAAACCATGTTGGAGATCCATTGAAGCAAGAGAAAGGTGGTGCAATAGGAATGAGTACGTTTTGATTCCACCCAAACCTTTCCGAAGTGGACCCCTTTTTAATAGTACGACTTTCCTACAACTCAAATCCACCAAAGAGAAACGTAGAAAGCAACCGTCTTTGAAAGACACCGAGGGGCACCGAAGCATCTTGTGCTTAGTCATGAATTATCTAAAATACCCAATGCATACGATATGTCCGGACAGGCATTGTCATCAATCACCAAAACCACTTAGGGAGAAATATGCCCTAACAATCTCCCCCTTTTTGGTGGATTGATGACAATACAAGATTTGTACTAAAGGATATAAAAATAACATATGCAAACCCAAAATCTATAATCTAGAGACAGGCTCCCCTTGGATGTGTGCATAACTTTAGAGAAAGGTCACAGTATGTCCAACACACAACCAAGGAATAGCACTCCCTCTAGACTTTATAGACGAGACATTCCTTGCAACAAACTGAATAAACACTAAGCATGGAAGCAAGGCATAGCGTGTGAGCATGAAGATAAGGGCACATAATAATAAGACTCTCATGCTACTATCATACTGGATAATAATGAGACAATAAAGATAGAGGAGTGATAGCATATGTCTCACACCATATGATAAAGTATGACGTCTCCTGGTCTCACACACAAAGAAAAAACAAACAAAGTAGCAACAAAATTACAAGGAACAAAGCAACACAGAAAACGCAGAAACTCGCAAATCCTACTCTCTCTCCCCCTTTGTCATCGGGACACCAAAAAGGCAGAGAGGACACCTATGACACAGGTGGTAGCTCGAAAAGTAGAGGAATCAACCATCGGACTCCTCAACATACTCCTCATTAGTCTCTTCATTTGTCTCCTCATCAGACTCCTTATCAGACTCAACCCACTAAAGATTCTTCCTTTCCATCCAAGAAGCTTCATGAGTAATGTCTTGCTCAGACCCACTGGAGATGTGCACATCGAGCTTCCTAAGAATTAGCTTGTCGCGCTGACGGCTCTCCTTCTGAGCAACATGAGTCATGTACTGTCCCTTCACCTGCATGCAAAACAAGGTCTTCATCTGGTCCTTGAGCTTATTAGCCCAAGATGGCTCAGCAGAGGAAGGCACATGTGACTCTGGAATGCCCTCATCCTCAGTCACAACCTCATCCACATTAGTATCCATAGTGGTAGCCGCAGGTGTAGTGGTGGTGTTGGCCCACTTGTTTTTCTGTCGCACCTTAATAGGTGTAGGATCGATGTATGTCTAGAGGGGGGGGGGTGTGACTAGACTACTTAACAAGATAATTTTTTTGCCTTTTCCCAAATTTACTTGAGAGGCAGCTACGACAGTTATAACAAGTCAAGTACACCCTACATATGCAGTTCTAATGGTATAGCAGCGGAAAGTAAACATGCAAGTGTAAATAGAGGAGTAAGGTAGGGAGATCAAACGCATGAGGTTAACACAGTGATTTTTGGCATGGTTCCGGTAGGTGGCGCTATCGTACGTCCATGTTAGCGGAGACTTCAACCCACAAATGGTAACAACTGCGAGAGTCCACGGAGGGATCCACCCACGGAGGGTCCACAAAGAAGAGGCCTTGTCTATCCCACCACGGCTTACGTCCACGGAGGACTAGCCTTACTCACGGTAGATCTTCACGAAGTAGGCGATCTCCTTGCTCTTACAAACATCTTGGTTCAACTCCACAACACGAAGTAGGAGGCTCCCAAGCGACACCTAACCAATCTAGGAGGCACCACCCTACAAAAGGTAATAGATGGGGTAGATCAATGAACTCCTTGCTCTTGTGCTTCTAAAGATAGTCTCCTCAACACAAATCACTCTCACAAAATATGCATGGGTAGGAGACATTGTTTTGGTGGAAAGCAGTTTGGGGAGGCTAGAAATCAAGTTTCAAATGATTGGATTGGAATATCTTGGTCTCAACACATGATTAGGTGGTTCTCTCTCAGAAAATGGATCTGGAAATGAAGTGTGTGTTCTGAGTGCTTATCCCACGAATGAGAGGTGGGTGAAGGGGTATATATAGGCAGCAGCCAAAATCCAACTGTTACACACAAAAGAGAAAACTCGGTGACCCAAAGTGCACAACTCAGCGGTACCGACTCGTACTAAAAGTGTGAACTTTTGAATCTCGGTGAGACCAATATATAGAACTCGGTGGCACCGAAAAGGTGACTAACGGTTAGATGGCCAAACTCGGTGGCACCGATACTCAAACTTGAAAATTCCGATTTTGTGTATCTTGGCAACAGAATGTTGGTCACAGTGAACTCGGTAGGACCGATGCAGTTTCGGTTGCACCGATTTGGCGGGAATGTCTAGGGTTGTGTCTGAGGTTCAAACTAGGTTGGTCCGATGTGGAAATGTTGGTGACACCGAATTTTTGAATGTGGAACTTGACAGAGTGGATATGTGGGAAAAATGACTGAGTGTTTTGGTGGCTAACTTTGAGCATTTGAGGAATCAATCACTTTACTACCTCACCCCATTTTAATAGTATTGGCTTTCCTAAATGATTTCTCAGAAATATAAAATGAAGAGTCTTCCAGCTTGAATCTTGAGCCACTATTGTTCCTTTCTTGCATCCAGGGGTATCTCCACATAAACCTTAAGCCATAGCATCTTTTGAACTTTTCTGAAATATACTTGGAAAACTCATTAGTCCAATGATGCATATATTGTGATCAATTATCAAAACTACTCTAGGGAGAAATTGTGCTTTCTATCTCCCCCTTTTTGGTAATTGATGACAACATATAGATCAAAGCTTCGACAAAAGATATAATCAATGATTAGCATCGACGCTATGTGAAGTATGTGAAAAGCAAGAGCTCCCCCTGAATTTGTGCATTATTTAAAATTTGCATTTGAATGCAAATGCACAATTGATTAGGATCATGGGTTACTCTTCCATGTCACAACATCTTGGTGGTGCGTAAGAATAATGGCAATGCACATGACACCAACAAGATATGTGAGTTATCATCACAAGGATAGCTAAAAGATGATATTGTAGCATCACACAGGATAAAGCGTATGATCAATCACACATATAGGATAAGTCATCCAAAAACCAAAGTTTTGAAAACCAACCGAGAGAAAATAAAGTCAAAAGCTCTCTCTCACACAAATATATGATCTATACATTTCTCCCGCATTGGCAACAAGTTACCAAAAAGTTCAAAAGTATAGAACTACTCGTCTCTTTGGGCAGCTGATGATGGAGTCGATCGAACAACGTCTGCAAAGGTTTCTGTTGAATGTACTGGAGCTGGAGGAGTTGACACCGAAGGAGCTTGTGCTGGAGATAGTGCTGAAGGTGCTGAAGCTTGTGCTGAAGATGTCTGTCTAGTCTCCTGAGCAGGAACAACAACTGACCAAGGCTTGGTGCTGAACCTAGTGGTAGTGGGAGGAGGATACTCATCCTCGTCATCATCACCTTCATCGTCATCTTCATCCTCTGAGCGTGGAATGTCCATAGAGTCAACTTCATGTTGAAGCCGTCTGACAATGGTGGTCAACTCAGTTACCTTCACTTCCATGTTGTGGAATTTTGTCTCACAACTCTCTCAAGACTCTTCTGATTTTGCATGATCCCCTGGATGTTCTTCTACATGCCTTGGATAGTGCTCACTAGAAATGCCAATTTCTCAACTTGAGTTCTGAGCTGTGGAACTAGAGGTGGCCTATTTCTAGCACCTTTAGCCTCTGTTTCCTCTGCTACTATTCTTGCTACAACTGAGTTGGGATCATTTTCATCCATCACAACCTCATTATCTTCAAATTCAGGCTGAAGAGGTAGATGGGGACGATCAAGTTGATATGCATGCTTGCCTAGCTTGGCATTGATGAGCATCTGAATGCAAGGTGCATATCCACACGATCTCTTCTGTTCTGCAGCAGTTCTCCGGATAGTTTGAACTATCAAGTCAATCACTCTAAATCTGGTTCGGGTGTCTAGCAGGTGCAACAGGTTGATAGAATATCCTCTAATCATCTTCTCATCTCCTGACTTAGGCATGAGGGTGTATCGCACTATAGTGCTCGTTGTGGAATGCCAGCTTGAAGAAAATATACTGAACCAAACTTGTGACTGGCCAAGTACTGATGTGGAATGGTCTTGTATATATTGGCCATTGAGTTGTGATTCTGCTTTGCTTCTGCATACACATCTACATCTGATTCTTCCTACTTGGGGACACCAATGATAGCAGCCCATGCAACAATTGTGGCTTGATACTTGTGACCATCAGTCATCCAGACTAAAGAGTCATCTCCGTAGAAATGAACAGTTGCATAGAATTGCATGATCAACTTGTCATTCCATGGGGTCATCTCCTTCCCAACAAAATCTTCTAGGTCCAATGCCTTGAAGTTCTCTTGAACATGTGGAAACAAATTATCATTTTCCTTGATATATACCTAGTCGACATACCTCATATTACTGACATCAGGACCCTTGTCATACAGGACAGTCTCATAAAAATCTTGTTGTTCCTTGGCGTGAAACCTTGGATCAACAAAAATTCTTCTTCTAACAACATATGGATCAATAGCTCTCCACTTTCTTAGTCTGACATCCTTCCTCTTCTTCATATTTTCTGCTATAGGATGAGCATCATTGTATAGTGGAAGGAATGCTCTGAGCTTCCTGAGAACTGGAGCATTCTCATCTCCTTCATCTTTTGTAGCATGGGCATTGGATGCAGGGCATTTTCTCTTAGCAGCTGCAGGTATATCTTTGGTGGTCTTCGTGGAAGCGACAACCTTCTTTGCTTTAGCAGTAGGCTTAGGAGCATACTTCATGGCATCAACCGTCAACTTCTTCTTCTTGGGAGGAACTGCGATCTCCTCAGGAGCTTCTTCCTCAGCTTCTTCTGGATCTTCAAACATAGAAGTCTTTCTGGCAACAAGATGGATAGTTCTCTTCCTTGGCCTCTTCATACCAACCGTCTTTGCAAGTGCATCCTTGGAAAGTGCTTTGCCCTTCTTGGCATGTTCAGGTGCTCTGAGATGAGAAGCACTAGCAGATATCTTCTTGACAACTTTCCTTGGAGGAGCCTTAGGAGGGGCTGAAGTTTCTTCTAGCAAAAAGTCTGAGTCTTCCTCATCAGAAACTAGCTTCTTCCTTTGCATGGTGGCTGCCTTGGGCAAGCCATGAGAACTGGGAGAACTTGGGTCTGAAGTAGTCATCTCTGGACTAGTGCCTGCGTCCATCTCGACACTCTGCTCTCATTCTGACTATCATCTGAACATGACATACTGACCGACATGCTCAGCAGCAAACAACAGAATCTGTGAAGTGGATATAGGAAAGACAGAATGGATGAACATCACAAAATTCAGATGTGTTTTGGAAATTTGAAGTTTGAAACTTAGGGTATGATCTTTTGCAGGATGTAAATCGGTGGTACCGAGTTGGCATTTTTGGAGTCATCGAGAAGGCTTACTCGCTTAACAGAGACTTGGTAATCATTTTCGGTGGCACTGAAAAGAGCTGCTCGTTCTCACCGAGTTGCTTCTGAGGATCCCTAAAACAAGAATTGGTGGAACCGATTTTACAAACTAGGTCTCACCGAGTTGCATGCTACGGCATGTTAGATCCAAAATTTCTACTTCTTCTACACTACAAGATTCATTTGGTGGAAGGAAGGGTTTTCATATGGTGGCTCAAAGAAAATCTTTCCCAATGCGTAAGAATCAGATAGGGGAATGCGAAGGACATCGGATCCGTACCCTAACTTGGTGGCGGTCCGGCTACAGCGATGACGACGGAGCAGATTGTGCCGACTGTGGCGAATCCCAGAGGCGGCGGCGCTCGGGGAGACAAAGGCGATGACCTAGGGCCTCGGGGGCAGCAAGGGTTCGGCGAACGAAATGGTTTTGGAATGAAACGGTTTTGACGAGGTGAAGTCAAAAGATTCGGTCCACGGATATATATACCCGTGAGCTTTCGGTGTCACCGAGATGGCAAAATCGGTGTCACTGAGTTCTTGAACTGTTAGTAGACAGGGAAACTTGGTGTAACCGAGTTGGCGATTTCAGTGGTACCGAGATTGGAAAACCTGATCAACTTTGAAAAATCGGTGGCGCCGAGTTTGTGGAGTTGGTCACACCGAGTCCTTCAAAGAGGTTTTGGAAAGCAACATTTGACGATACGGAACTCTGAGTGCACCTTCATACAGAGGGATTGACAAGTCCTTGTTCAAGTTTTGTGATGAAGCATGAATAGAACTTGGGATGAGATAGCATAGATAGCTAGAGAAGGGTCCTAGACATTGTTGTCCATCCAATTGGCAAAAGAAAAAACAAAAGCCGGATAACAACAATTGGATGTCTTTGAATGATCAAACACATGCAGATCAACATGCTCACAGAATAGGAATGATGAATAAACATGGTGAACATGCACACACATCCTAGCATCTATCAAGCACTTGGGCGATGACAAAGTCATTTATATATGAGTATATTGACATAGGAGCCAAGTAAGAATACTTGATCATAGGTCATACTCATCGTTAAGCACAAGTGGGGTTACCACTTTTACATAAGCATTGATGTGTTCATATCCTTAGGAGATGCTTATATTCAAGTCTTAGAGTAAAGCTCCCCCTTGATATGATATCCTCACTAAGAGGGATCAACTAACCTTGGGTTTTGTCGTAGAAGACTTCAAGTAGGTGGAGTAGTGGTGGATGGTCAATGTTGATTAAGATCATCTTGAGTTGGGAGCAATCCTTGTTGTTTTCATACTCTTCTCACCTACATGGGTTAGTCCCAAAGCAAAATGAACATATGCAAGAATATCTATGGACATGGAGTGAAGCACACATGGGATAATGTCCAAAGATGCATTAATTGCCTTGTTGCTTGCTTACCTTTGAGGGAATGTGTGACTCCTTGAACTAATGCATATGGTTGAGGTTGATTGCATATAGTTATTGCCAAAATGAATAAGAGTGAATTTCATTGGCAGAGTCACCCCTCAAGAGCTTCTAGTTCTTCCTCTTGGGAATCCACACCAAATTGATGGGAATCCTTGGAGTTGTGGTAGCACTTGCTGAGGTAGAGCTAGTAGCATCCTCGAGAATCCACTTGACCTTAGCTTGGGGTTCTTCTTCAAATAGGTTAATGTCATCTTGAAGCTTTCCCTTGCCTTGGTGGTCTTGTGATAGAAGGCCATCTTGTGAGCTTGTTCTTTCGGAAGGAGTGGAATCACACTTCTCTTCTTGGGGAACAAACTTGGGAGTGGGATATGGACCTTCTTCCCAAACATCTCCGTTGATGTTGAAGTAGCTAACACCTTGTTTCTTCCGATGTCCTCCTTGCTTGCGCACAATTTTCTCAAATTGCTTACTTTCGGCAAGACTCTTGAAGACACCTCTCTCTATAATCCCTTTCAATAGATCATTTTCTTGCTCAAGTGTAACTTGGCTAAGAGAATCGTTAGTGGAATCAATAGAGGTACTAGCAACAACATTATTGGATTTAGCTTTAGCATTGTTGTTACTAGATGAAGAAACCTTCTTGCCTTTGTTACTAGTGCTCCTAGGTTTAACTTGTGGAACAAAGTTAGACAAGAGTAATTGTTTGGCTAGACAAGAAGAACTCTTCTTCCAAAGATCATCATTCATTGCTTTTAAGAACTCAAGCTCTTGCTCCAAGTTGAGATTCTCGAAGCATAGCTTCTCATGGGTTCTTTCAAGCTCTCTATGATCTTCTACACTAGTCTCATGAGCTAACTTAAGAGTTTTTAATTCTTGATTTAGTCGTTCAATTTCTTTCTTATCATCATCATTCGATTTCCCTTGACTAGCATGATAAATAACGAGTTCATTTTTAGTGCATTCACTAGCTTTATCACTATTGAAATCAAGATACTCAGGGTGTGATACCTTGGGGACTTTAGCCATGAAGCAGTTTCAGACTCCCTCATTTGGTGAATCAAATAAGTCGTAGGAATTGGTGGAAACAAGCGCAATCCCGGCAACACCTTCATCTTGACTATAGTCGGAGTTGGAGTGATAGCTTTTCTCGGAGTGGTGATTAGACTCGGAGCTAGAGACCCATCCACCAACATGAGCTTGATGTCCTCTTCTTGAACTGCTCTTGGTGTATTTGTCCTTCTTCTCCGATTCCTTGCCTCTCCGTGAGTGTTTCCATTCATAGTGATCTTCTCTACTCATTCTCTCTCTACGAGGTGACTCATCTCTTGAGCTTCGTCTGTGAGGTGACCCTTCTCTTCTTTTGTAGTGAGCTAAGCACTCATTTGAGTAGTGTCTGGGCTTCCCATCATGTCTTGATTCTTCTCTTCTTTTCGGTCACGACTGGACGAACGCTTCTCATCATGTCTTGAATTTGAGATTCTATCTTTGCCTCTACTCTTGTATAACTTGTTGAATTTTTCGACCATGAGGCTTATCTCTTCATCAGTGACAAGATTGTCTTTTGAAGTAGCGGGAGGATCACATGAAGCTTTATAAGCACCGCTTGACATGTTGTGCAACTCATCTTTGTCCTTGAGTGACATCTCATGAGCAACAATCCTACCAATGACTTAAGTTGGCTTAAGATCTTTGTAATTTGGCATCATTTGGATCAATGTGCACACTATGTCATACTTGCCATCAAGAGCTCTAAGTATCTTCTTGATGATGAATTTGTGGGCCATCTCTTCGCTTCCTAAGCTGGCGATCTCATTGGTGATGAGAGCTAGCCTAGAGTACATTTCAGCGACTCATTCACCATCCTTCATCTTGAAATTGTCAAGCTAACTTTGAAGCACATCGAACTTACATTCTTTGACATAATCAGTACCTTCGTGCATATCAACCAAAGTATCCCAAATTTCTTTTGCATTCTCAAGACGACTGATTTTGTTGAATTCTTCGGGGCAAAGGCAGTTGAAGATGATATCACAGGCTTGAGCATGAAGTTGCAACATATTTAGTTCATCAGTTGTCGCATCACGATCTGGTTCATGCCCTTCTCCAAAGAAGTTACCTTGCACACCAACACGAATAACAACCCAAACATGAGGATTAAAGCTGAGTATATGCATTTTCATTTTATGCTTCCAACTAGCAAAATTAGTGCCATCAAAGTAAGGACCTCTACGATGATAATTTCCCTCACTAGATGCCGTACTCTCATAGGTTGCTAAACCAATGAAATGGAAACCTGGCTCTGATACCACTTGTAGGATCGAAAGTATGTCTAGAGGGTGTGATTAGACTACTTGACAAGATATTTTTTTGCCTTTTCCCAATTTTATTTGAGAGGCAGCTACGTCAGTTATAACAAGTCAAGTACACCCTCATATGCAGTTCTAATAGTATAGTAGCGGAAAGTAAACATGCAAGTGTAAATAGCGTAGTAAGGTAGTGAGATCAAACACATGAGGTTGAAACGACGATTTTTGGCATGGTTCTGATAGGTGGCGCTATCGTACGTCCATGTTAGTAGAGACTTCATCCCAGTGAGGGTAACGACTGCGAGAGTCGACGGAGGGCTCCACCCATAGAGGGTTCACAAAGAAGCGGCCTTGTCTATCCCACCACGGCTTACGTCCACGGAGGACTAGCCTTACTCATGGTAGATCCTCACGAAGTAGACGATCTCCTTGCCCTTACAAAATTCTTGGTTCAACTCCACAACACAAAGTAGGAGGCTCCCAAGCGACACCTAACCAATCTAGGAGGCACCATCCTCCAAAAGGTAATAGATGGGGTACATCAATGAACTCCTTGCTCTTGTGCTTCTAAAGATAGTCTCCTGAACACAAATCACTCTCTCACAGAATATGCATGGGTAGGAGAGGTTGATTTGGTGGAAAGCAGTTTGGGGAGGCTAAAGATCACGTTTCAAATGATTGGATTGGAATATCTTGGTATCAACACATGAGTAGGTGGTTCTCTCTCAGAAAATGGTTCTGAAATAAAGTGTGTGTTTTGAGTGCTTCTCCCACGAATGATAGATGGGTGAAGGGGTATATATAGGCAGCAACCAAAATCCAACCATTACACACAAAAGAGCAAACTCATTGACACCGAAGTGGACAACTCGGTGGTACCGACTAGTACTAAAAGTGTGAACTTTTAAATCTCGGTGAGACCGATATATAGAACTCGGTGGCACCGAAAAGGTGACTAACAGTCAGATGGCCAAACTCGGTGGCACCGATACTCAAACTTGAAAATTCCGATTTTGTGTATCTTGGTAACGAAATGTTGGTCACACTAGACTCGGTAGCACCGATGTAGTTTCAAACTCAGTGGGTCCGATGTGGAAGTGTTGGTGACGCTGAATTTGTGAATGTGGAACTTGACAAAGTGGATATGTGGGAAAAATGACTCAGTGTTCGGTGGCTAACTTTGAGCATTTGAGCAATCAGTTCATTTTATTACCTCACCCCCTTTTAATAGTATTGGCTTTCCTATTGACTCAAAAGTGATTTCTCACAAATATAAAATGAAGAGTCTTCTAGCTTGAAGCTTGAGCCAATATTATTCCTTTATTGCATCCAAGGGTATCTCCACATAAACCTTAAGCTATAGCATCTTTTAAACTTCTTTGAAATATACTTGGAAAACACATTAGTCCAATGATGCATATGTTGTGATCAATTATCAAAACCACCCTAGGGAGCAATTGTGCTTACAATAGGCTCATGGCGGATCCAAAGGGCAGCTTGGAACTCTATATCTGGCAAGGCCTCCGACCACTTCTTCCGGATCAGGTAAAACAAATAAGGGCCATAGATGGAACCTTACGGTGAAAAACTGCCGACTGAAGCTCACTCCACATAACGTGAGACAAATCAAGCGGTCCAGAGGCACGAGTTCATCCTTTGTGACACATCAAAAGCATATCCACCAGGTATGAATGCACCTGGTCCTTGTTTCCAACCCGTGGAAAATGAGTGTTGCGAAAGATACGGTGCATGACATCAAGGAATGGGTTCAGCACATGAGATACCTCACCAGACAGGGACACCTTCTCAATAAAGTAGGGCAACAACTTCTTAATTGTAGCAGATGGCTTAGCGTGTGGGCGCAAACCAACTGGGTTTTCAAGCCCCTCATCAAGAACATGCAAAAAATCCATAAACACCTTCCAAGTAGGAGACAACCTCTCCCCATTGGTCATCCAAGTCAAAGTGCGCTCCGCATCAAAGTGGAAGTGAACTGTAACAAAGAACCGAGGCACTATCTCAGGATCAAAGTCAAGGTGAAATGCGATGAGCTCCGCAATCCCAAGCTGTTCCACCATGTGCAGAGGTTCACCAAAGTACGTCGGGTCCTTCTTGAGATGGTCCATGTCAATCCACTGAACCGGTACATATACGTTCTCCTTGGTCTTGATCACTTCTTCATAAATGAGAGCATGTTTCTTGGACCAGAATAGTTCACAACCTAGGAGATAAACCTTATCGTTGTCATAGGGGTTGAGCTTTGGACGAACTTGAAACTTAGCTTGCGGCATAGCATCCCAATCGACAGTGTTCTCCTTGTTCTTGTGAGCGGGCCTCTTGAAGTTGCGCTTCGGAGCCTTGGATCCCTCTGGTGCATCTGGATTGCGAAAGCGCTTGCATCCAGAATCCCGAGATGGGTTCGAGCGCCTGGAGCCACCACCTATGACACGGAATGCAAACACAAGAAAATGACAAAAAGAAGTCAAGGCAAAGACCAAAACAAACCAGAAAACCCCACAGAAATGAGAACTAGGAGGACAAAACATGTATGTATAAGGGACAACGGTAGTACTGTCCTCACAACGGTAGTACCGCTCCTGGGGCGGTAGTATCATAGCTCAGGCGGTAGTAAAATTTTACTACCGAACCTACTGCGGTAGTACCACTCCAGGAGGAGCGGTAGTACCGCACGGGCGAAAACTGCCAGATATGACATGGAAAACTTCAGATCCGGTACTACTGGAGACCCAAACACACATGTTGTATCCTACTAGGTAAATTTTTTTACCACACAAGCACTCTCCACCCCTCCATGCATGACAAGATTGTGCCATGAAATGATGAACTAACTCATATGCCCAAAACCCTAGATTCAACAAGAATGAAGCAAAGAGAAGGGAACTAGGGGCAATACCGAGGTCCATGGCACGAGGGAGAGGAGGGAGACGATGCCACCAAACGGAATGGGAGGAGAGTGGCCAGAGACGGAGATCCGGCGAGTACCTCTGGCACCGTTTCTTAAGAAGAGAGAGAGAGAGCCACGAGATAAATGGAGGAATGGGTATGGGGGAAGAAGAAAACTGCCTCCTTCCCTAATATAACTCCCCGTGGCCCTGGCGGCACGGTAGTACCGTGGTCATAGCGGTAGTACCGCTTGGCCAGCGATAGTACCGCTCATCCAGTGGTAGTAAATTTTTACTACCGTGCCCTCTTCAAAGAATCCCATTTGAACTTTGCCAGAACAAGAGAAAAAGCACAGGACAACCCAAGAGAAGATAATAAAATTGAAACAAGCACGATACACAAATACATAAACGAATCTTCTGACGAAGAGAGGGCGGTGGCTGGAGCGACCAATGTTTGAGACAAATGGTATGACACCATGAAGAATTATCCTTGGGTTCATGACCAAAGCTCATCTATGAAGCACAAGTGCCATCAACAATGGCTAATGTGAAAGACATGATCGATTTATGCATAATGGGGGGAGGGAAAGTTCATTGAGAGAACAACACTCCCCGTATGTCCATGTCTACGCCTAGAGCAAAATATAATGACGAGTGAGGTGTGGTGTGCCTAGTTTCAATCCACATTGCTAGAATCCATGATATTTAGCCCATGCCTTAACTCGCGAAACCTTGCTTCATCTAGAGGTTTGGTGAAAATGTTTGCAAGTTGCTCTTGAGTGTTGATGAAGAGGACCTCAATATCTCCTTGCTTGATATGATCTCGAATGAAATGATGACGAATATCAATATGCTTGGTATTGCTATGTTGCACCGGATTGAGAGATATCTTGATGGCACTTCCATTGTCACATAGAAGAGGCACTTTGTCACAAGTGACACCGTAATCCTTTAAAGTTTGCCTCATCCACAATAATTGAGCACAATAGCTTGCGGCAGCTACATACTCGGCCTCGATGGAAGAAAGTGACACACAGTTTTGCTTCTTCGAAGACCAACTTACCAAAGGGCGACCAAGGAATTGGCATCCTCCAGAAGTTGACTTCCTTCCGACATAGTCTCCTGCCCAATTTGAGTCAGAGTAACCTACTAGACTAAAGCTCGCTCCTTTGGGGTACCTAGTGACGAGTTGATGGATATACTTCTCGACCCTCATTGGTTACCCCAAGTGGAATGTGCACATGTAGTCAGGAGCAGATTTCCCTTACACGGGGACTGTAAGGTTTATCAAACCAGGAGGACTCCGAGGATCAACAAGTAGGTGTCCGCTGATCTGGCGCTAGCATAAGACGTGGACCTGCATACACAACAAATAACTTTGCTCCCAACGAGTTCAGAGAGGTTGTCAATCTCTCCGGCCTTGTAGTTTGCAAATGATAAAAACACAAGCAGGAATAGCGATAGTGATTGCAACGGAAAAGTAAATAAAAGCAGTAAATGGTGGAGGTGTAAACAATGGTGGTAATATGGACCAGAGTCACATGATGTTCACTAGTGATGTCTATCTCCCAAAATATGATAAACAACTATGCTGGGTAAACAAATTACAGCTGGGCAATTGACAGAATTATGAATGCACCACAATGCTAATCATGCTACAAGAAAATTAGAGGCTCAAAAGTAATGCTACAAGAAAGACAAGTAGACCGTTTATCCATCAGCATCTACTCTCTAATCATCCACCTTGAGATATCTATCCAGAACATCTCGCTGGTATTAAATTGTGAGCCCCACCCAAAGTGTAAACTCAAAGCAACGGACAACTGTATTAACAAACTTTGCATAAGGTAAACAATCCTCGCAACCGTGGTCACAAGCACCGTTGTTTTATCCCTGGTGGCTACAACACACCCCCTAGTCTGATGTTTCTGTCACTCAAGCTAGACATCACGGGGCATGAACCCACAATCATGCATAAGGCTCCCTCTTGGAGTTACAATCTACTACTCGGCCAAAGCAATAAAAAGCAACAGAAAACATGCATGAATTACCCAAGAACATAATTTAAAAGGAGAACCAAATATGTAACTCATCACAATCTGAACATAATCTCATAATCTATCGGATCCCAGCAAACTCAGCATAGCAACAGTAGGTAAATTACATAGATGACTTGATCATGTAGGGCAGCTCATAAGGGCTAAGCATTGAAGCACAAGATTGGAGAGAAGACATCACATAGCTACTGGTCATGGACTCATGGGCCAAGGAGGACTACTCACGGCACGTCCGGGAAGCATCCATGGTGGTGGAGAAGCTCCCGGAGGTCAATCCTCCCTCCGGCAGGGTGCCGGGAAGAGGTCTTCTGGCACTCCCGATCTCGGAAGCGCTGGGGCAGCGGAACGATGGAGAAATTGGTGATTCTGGATGTGATGTAAGGGTTTTCATTCGGAGAGGCAAATATAGGGCGAAGGAGGGCACCAGAGGGGGTGGGCCCCACCTAGGCGACTTGGTCGCACGACCAGGAGGTGGCCTGCGCAGGGTGGCCGCCTGGGCGAGCCCTGGCTCCCCTCTGGCCACACTTGATGCTTCGTGAAGCTTCTCTCACGCTGATTTTTATATATTTTTCTCAAGGATTTTGGGGCTTTGTAAATTGGGGTAAAAGTCCATACAAAAAGACATCAGCAGACAGAAACCGACACTGGGTGCACTAAGTTAGTAGGTTAGTCCAAATATGTGTAAAAAGGTATGAAAGTGTAGCAAAACATATAACAATGTCACCCAAAAGAGCATGGAATAAAGAGAAATTATAGATACGTTTGGGACGTATGAGTACCATAAGCCAAAGTTTGGGGTATGAGGTAACTATCAAAAGATTTGTTTGACTGCCTCATAGTGGCTTTCCTGTCATGCGGATTGAAACCATGCACAAATCCCCACACTCAACATGATATCTGGTCTAGATGGACAAAGGTAAAGCAAGTATCCAATCATGGAGCGATATACCTTTTGATCCACTGCTTTACCATTGGGATCAGTGTCAAGATTGCATTTGGTTGGCATGGGAAACTTGACCGGCTTGACGTCCTCGAGCTCGAACTTCTTCAGCATGTCTTGAGTGTACTTGGCTTGTTTAATGAATGTTCCTTCTCTTCCTTGTTTGATTTCAAACCCGAGAAATAACTTCAACTCTCCCATCATAGACATCTCAAACTTCTCGGTCATTAGTGCAGCAAACTCTTCATTGAAAGATTCGTTAGGAGAACCAAATATAATACAATCAACATATAGTTGGCATATAAACAAATCCCCTTTGACCTTTTTGGTAAAAAGGGTGGGAACAATTTTCCCAATTTCAAACCCACGATATTGCAACAACTCGGTAAAGTACTCATACCACGCACGTGGGGCTTGTTTTAGGCCGTAGAGCGCCTTCTTGAGTTTGTATACATGAGTGGGGAACTTGGGATCCTCGAACCCCGAGGGTTGTTTGACATATACCAACTCACTTAAGAGACCATTAAGAAATGCACTCTTAACATCCATTTGGTGCAATTTATAATCATGATGAGAAGCGAATGCAAGCAGCATGCAAATAGATTGAAGACAAGAAACACGGGCCACCAATCTTGCCTTGTTTTGAACAACAACACCATTTGCATCCTGCTTGTTCTTGAATATCCATTTGTTTCCAATGGCATTATGTTCCTCCGTTGGCCTTGGCACTAATTCCCAAAGTTGATTGCGCTCGAAGTTGTTAAGTTCATTATGCATGGCTTCAAGCCAATCCTCATCATCGAGCGCTTCATGTACCTTTTGGGGTTCAACACACGAAACAAACGTGTGATGTAAACAAAAGTTTGATAATTGCTGCGAGTAGTTACCTCCTTATTGAAGCTTCAAAGCACATTCTTGAAGATATGTTGTCGAACCCGGAGCTTGTTAGCTATCATGGCGGCGCGACACTCCAAGAGTTCCTTACTGGGTAATTGAGGAGCTTTTTTTGATCATCTTGAGCGAGCTTGTTCACTAGTTTGCCCTTGATCTTGTGGTTGTACTTGATCTTGGGAAAACTCGGAGTCTTGAGCATGATCTTGGACATCATTTGGTGCAAAATCATCCTCATGAGGTTGATCTTGTCCTTGATCTTGTTCAACGGGTTGAGGGCCTTCACTTTGTTGTTTGTAAGAGTGTGGGACTAGAGAAGGCGATGGCTCCACTTGAGTAGAGCATTGTCCTTCTCCTTTAGCCACAAGGGGTTCCTCAATGGGGAGTGTTTGACCAATCCCCATTATTCTTATTGCTTGAGGAGGAATTTCATCACCTGCATCACAAAGACCACTTTGCTCCACTTGGGAGCCATTATTTTCATCAAACTCTACATTACACGTCTCCTCAGTGAGTCTGGTGGAGTTGTTGAGAACACGGTAAGCATGAGAGTTTGTAGCATAACCAACAAATATGCCCTCATGAGCTCTAGCTTCGAATTTAGGCAAATGAACACCTTTCTTGAGTATGAAACACTTACAGCTGAACACCCGGAAGTACTTGAGGTTGGGCTTGTTCCCGGTAAGAATCTCATAAGGAGTCTTGTTCAAGCCTTTGCGGAGGTAAAGCCGATTGGATGCATGACCTGCAGTGTTAATGGCTTTGGCCCAAAAGTTGTACGGATATTTGAACTCCACCATCATGGTTCTTGCTGCGTCCATCAACGTCCCGTTCTTCCTCTTCGCCACACCGTTTTGTTGAAGGGTATAGGGTGCTGAATATTGGTGCTAGATCCCCTCGTCACTAAGGAACTCATTCAAGGTGTAGTTCTTGAACTCGGTGCCATTGTCACTTTTAATCATCAATATCTTTGCTTCATGTTGACGTTGAGCTTCATTAGCAAAGCCGATGACGGTTTGTTGAGTCTCACTCTTACTCTTGAAGAAGTATACCAAGTGTATCTTGAGTAGTCATCCACAATCACCAAGCAATACTTTCTTCCCCCAAGACTATCAAAAGTTGGAGGACCAAAGAGATCCATGTGAAGGAGCTACAAGTGCCTTTTCGAGTAGATGATAGTCGTGGGACAATGAGCCGTTTCATGAAGATTTCCTTCAATGCAAGCACTTCAAGCACGGTCTTTGGCAAAATTCACATTTGCTAGTCCATGAACATGGTCCCCTTAGAGGAGACTTTGCAAAGCTTTCATATTGACATGAGCTAGCTGGCGATGCCAAAGCCAACCCACATCAACTTTAGCCATTAGACAAGTCACGATCTTAGTAGGTTGCTCCGAGAATTTTACCACATAGAGACCATTCCCGACATGTACAATAAAGTCTACTTCAAGAGTCTTGCTCCACAAAAGGGCCACGGTATCAAGATTAAAGAATGTGGCAAAGCCCATAATTGCAAGCTGACAAATGGAAAGAAAATTGTATGCAAGGGACTCAACAAGCATGAACTTCTCTATAGATAAATCTTGAGAGATGACCACCTTGCCAAATCCCATTACCTTAGTTGTGAAGGCATCAATAAATTGGACATGGGTGGGCATAGATGGAATTGTATGCACATCCACCACCAAGTCCTTGCTCCCAGTCATGTGATTTGTGGCTCCAGTGTCGAGCAGCCATGGCACTCCACCAGAAGCAAAATCCTACAAGAGATCAACGCTTGGATTTAGGTACCCATTCTAGAATGGGTCCTTTTATGTTAGAAACAAGGGTCTTAGGAACCCAAATAGCCCATTCAATGTACTCATAATAAGAACCAACAAATTTAGCATAAACATGCCCATCACTAGCACGACATAAAACAGAAGAGGGGTTAAAGTCGCTGACTTTGTTGGTAGATGTGTTTTTTCCCTTCTTGGCATTATCACCCCCTTCCTTGTTCTTCATCTTCTTATGAGTACTATCACCCTCTTTGACAAAAATGTCCTTGAGAGGGGAAGATAGCATGGTCTTGTTCTTCTTTTTCTTCTTAGACTTGGATGCAAACCCAAGTCCCTTCTTTCCTACAACTTACTTTTGATTACTCAAAAGGTCATTTAGGTTCTTCTCGCCTTGGATGCATGACACATGGCCCTTTTTGAGTTCATATTTAAACTTAGCATTAGTCGGCGTTCTGGGAATGGGGGTACCCAGACCTGCGTTCCTGTGGCCCAGGGCTGGCCCACTTCATCGACCAAAAACCAACCAGGCACGACACCTCTCAGGGCAAGACCCTCGCGAGGGCCCGAGTCTCGCGGGGAGGAGCAGTATCAAGACCCGCGGGGGGCCTCATCATGACCCCTCCGGAGCGGCGCATATTCTGAGGCAAGGTCCACCCTGAGGAATCAAGGATGACATGTAGGAAGGACAGGCGAGCAACAGACAGCAGGGCGGAGCAGTTTCCCCTTTAGTGCAAAGGGGGCATGGACGTACGGGGTTCCTAGGGCATCTTCCAAAGGTTTCCCTTCTGGTGTAACAAAGCCATCGACGCCCGCCAGCAGGACATACGTCATCCCCGGATCCATCCGTGCAGCACTGGCAACCACTTTGCAAGCGAAGACCACCTTTGGGAAGGAGAGCGTGTTCCCCTATCCCCCTTCAAAATTGGCCATTGTGGGATCCCTTCCTGCCAAAACGATAAGGGAAGAGGACCGGGGCCGCCAGTATATATAGAGGGTAGGTTACTTCGTAGAGGGGGATCCGATCCATTCATTCACCCATTCGCACCATACAAAGGCCATCCTGCCTCCGGAGGCCCTCGAACATTGTACTAGTTTATCCACCAACCTCCACGAGAGGCAATCCACCAAAGCAGGAGTAGGGTATTACGCTTCTCAGTGGCCCGAACCTGGGTAAACTACTGTGTTTTGTGTCTTCCTCACCATCGAGTGAGTTCTTTGCCATCCACAGTGAGTAGCGAGTTAGGTAAGGCGATGCCTCGAGAGATCTTCGTACACGCCCCTGAGTTCGAATCTTAAGGGTTTTGCGGAGCACAAAATCCGACATTTGGCGCGCCAGGTAGGGGGCGTGTCAAGGTTTCCTCCAAGCCCCGCCTTCACCAAGCTTCGCCGCTCCGATGGTCGACGCTCGCGGGGCTCGCACCGAGCGCCGTGCCACCCGCGGTGCTCAGACAGCGACCGTAGGTCCCACCGGCACGCGTCCGTCACCGTCGCCCGTGGTGAACGCCGCCACGGGTCCTGACGCTCAAGAATAGCAAGGTTCCTCCCAGCCGGCTACCTAGCACCCCGACGGTCGCACCGCCACTACGTCGCTCGTACGGGCTTCCGGGTCGGCCTCGCGCGCCCGGTCGGAGATGCCACATGGCCGGCGCGCACTTGCCATGGACACCGAGCTGCTCCGCTACCGACCCGCCCCTGATCGCCACAACGACTGGCTCCAGCGCATCAAGGAGCTCGTCGCCGCTGCCGGTGATTCTGCGGCGCCCTCCTTCTCATTTCGACCCCAACCATCCCTGGCGAACGACGAGGAGCAAGACGCGCCACCCCCACCTACGCGGCGTGATGCGCGCCCTGAGCCCATGCAGGAAGTGCGTCCCCGCGACCGACCTTGCGAGCCTAGGGCGAGGCCAGGAGACAAAGCAAGCTGTTAGGTGGTTCCTCGACCATGCGCCGACGCATGCGCGCTCTCGGTGCTGCAGGTCCCGGGCCACGAGCGCGCCCCACTTGAAGCAGACCAGTTGAAGCAACAGGACCAGGTCGCCCTCGCGCGAGTTACACCCGTCAGGCCGGTGGGGTGCCTCGCCATCGCCCGTGAGCTCTACCCAACTGCGTGGACCTGCAAGTTCAAGGTTGACCTACCCCCGCGCTATGACGGCACCCTGGACCCGGCCGAGTTCCTGCAACTCTACACGCTGAGCATTAGGGCGACAGGAGGAGGCGACAAGGTCATGGCGTGTTGGTTCCCCATGGCGCTCAAGGGCGGCGCACTCTCTTGGCTCCTCAACCTCCCAAAGGCGTCTATCACCTCTTGGGATGGTGTGCGTGAACGCTTCATCGCCAACTTCTAGGGCACCCGCGACCGCGCTCCCACCATGAACGACCTGCGGCGCATCAAGCAGCAAGAGGGGGAGACCCTGCACAAGTTCATATAGTGCTTGACGGTCATGCTCCTCAAGATCCCCAAGGCGTCGGACGAGGCCGTCATCTCGGCCTTGCCCGACGGAGTCACCAACCTCAAGATGAAGGAGGAGCTCGCCATGAGTGATGAAATGGCACTGCACTCGAGATGTTCAACCTTGCAAAGAAGTGCGCTAGGGCTGAAGAAGGTCGCCTGTCACTCCTCGGGCCTCACGCAGCGGAACCAGAAGAGAAGAAGACCAAGGCCAAGGAGACGAAGTGCAAGGCTCCTGCGGTACTCGCAGTCGAACCTGAGATGAAGTACGGCCGAGGGGGAGAGCGTCCATCAGGAGGGGGCCAATGTGCATCTTCCATCATCCATGATACCTCCGAGTGCCAAGAGCTCCGACTGGTACATGCCGAGCACTTCAGCAGGCGCCCTTGACAGGGATACAGAGACCTGCGCGGGGCGGTGGTCGTAGTGCAGGCCGCTGGGACGACCGGGAGCCGCGTCAGGGGTGGCGTGAACAACCTCATGAAGAACGTTGGCGCGACCAGCCTCAGGAGGACCGCTGGCGCGACCAGGCTCGAGACGAATGTTGGCACAACGACCCTCAGGAGGGGAAACGATGCGGTTAGCCTCGTGAGGCTCGCCCTCGTTAGGCTGGGCTGCCTCCGCCACCCAGAAGCAAGGGTGAAGACAGGCAAGACGATGGGGCTGGGGGCTTCCAGGAGGTCAGGGCGGTGGCCTCCATCCTGGGCAGCGCCCAGACCCCGGCCTCCAACCGCGCCTTCAAGCAATTTGCACGGGAGGTGAATGCCGCTCTACCAAAGCCTGAAGCGATGCACCCCCTCAATTGGTCCCAAACCACGATCACCTTCGACCCAGGTGATCAGCTCAGGTGCTCGTTCATGGCCGGCAAACTCCCCATGATGTGCACCCCGACCATCAGCAATGTCCTCATCACCAAGACCCTTATCGACTGTGGAGCGGGGCTCAACGTCCTCTCGGTCGAGACCTTCGAGAAACTCGAGCTGCCGTACGAACAACCGATGCCGACCAAGCCCTTCTCATGAGTTACGGAGGGGGTCCACCATGCCCATCGGGCTGGTGCATCTGCTAGTCACCTTCGGCGAGCGTAAGAAGTTCCACACTGAGATAATCGTCTTCGACGTCGCACACATACACCTGCCGTACAACGTGATCCTTGGGTACCCGGCTCTCGCCAAGTTCATGGCAGTGACCCACCATGGCTACAACATCCTCAAGATGCCAGGGAGCGGCGGCATCATCACCATTGCCTGCGACGAGAAGGATGCCGTCTGGACACTCGAGCGTGTCTACCGCGCTACGGCGGAGGAATGCTCGGATGACAAAGACGAGGAGCTACCTCGCGAGGACCCACACACGAAGAATAAGAAACTCCTCTCCATGGAGCTCCTTGGGATTTCAGGCTCCGCGCCTGGGAACGGGGTCTTGCCTCCCATCGCATAGGAAGGTGCGCTCGGCACCCCCTGGGGTCAGGATTGCGGGCACCCACCGGGGAGGTCCCCGGCCTAACCAGTGAGGCGAGGGTGGCGCTCGAGCACAACCGGAGGGTGCACTCCGGCGTGCGTGACTCTGTCATAAGAGCAATCCAAGAACTTCGAGAGGCCCAGGCTGTGCGAGGCGGGGACTTCCCTGCATCACCAATCACAGTCGCCGTCGTTAGCACGGTCGGTCGGCCCTGCATCTGCATCAATGCTCTCGCAATCGATAGAGCCGCGGCTCAAGGCCCCTTCTGGCCCGCGTGAGCCGACCATCGGTGGGTGGTCCCAGGCGCCAGCACCCTCATGCCCTTCAGGCTGGGGAACGCGGCTGCTACCTACTAGCGGCTCCAGCATGACATGCTCGTGCCTTGCCTGCTGGGGCGTGGTGAGGAAGAGGAGGAGATGCTCGGCCCAAGCGAAGGTCCCGAGCCTCGGGAGACGGCAGACCCGTGAGGGTCGCGATCATGGAAGCAGGAGATCGGGCGACGGCGACGCCCTCGGCACTTCAGCGGCATGGCCGCTAGGTGACTCTTTGTTGGCTGCTGCTAGGTAACTTTTTGGCTCGTTCCGTCTGAGGGCGCCCACAGGGCCATGAGGCCTCCAGGAGTTCTGGGCACTCCCCAACCGCTACTTTAATTTATGCTTCCTTGAGTTGCTTCTGTCGCACCCACTTCGTACCCTAACACTCTACCTTGCTTGCATCTTTGGGCGGTCGGCTCCCTAGTTGGGGGCTGCGGTCGTAGCTTATCCTCGCAGGCCTCCCGAGTCAGTAGACACCTAGCCGCACTCCCGAAGAAGAAGAAGTCAGCAGGGTTTACCAATGACCCAAAAGGAATCAAACGCCTAATGCCTCAGGGGTAGGGACACTCGCGAGGCCAAAGCATCCTCGCGACCTCCCAGATACACCCCCACCGTGACACTCTCATGTAATAACGAGCCGACGCTATATACGCCCAGGGCCCCCCGAGGACGCGGAGGGGTCCCTCCCACGTCTAGTGGATGACCTATGCTCCATGTTGGGTGAAGACCAAATGGAATCAGACGCCTAATGCCTCGGGGGTAGGGACACTCGCGAGGCCACAACATCCTCGCGACCTCCCAGATACACCCCCCGTGACACTCTCACGTAATAATGAGCCGAGGTTGTATACGCCCCATGCCTAGTGGTAGTTCTACACGCCGCGCTAGGGAGAAGGCGGAGGCAATCAACTAAGTCTGCCAATGACTATGCTCATAGCAGGCAAGGAAATCAACTCAGTTCGCCAATGACTATGCCCGCAGCTAGCAAGGAAATCAACACAGTCCGCCAATGACTATGCCCACAGCTGGCCAAAAAATTAACCAAATCCACCTACGACAACGCCCACGCCCAGTGCGGGGGTCAGACAACTAGAGGTACAGAGCCGCTCGCACGTCAAGGGGGACCCCTGAGCATCGTGACTCAGGGGCCTAACTGCGCCTCTAGCCCCTTCCCTCTTGGGTCGTCCTGGTTTCCGGTCAGTTCAATGGCGGTGGAGGTACGCGTGGGGTAGGCCCTCCCGACGCATAGCCTAGTGCGCTCAACAAGCCACTTAAAATCTGTCAGGGAGAACGCTGGAGCCACTCGTACATTGATACGTCTCCAACGTATCTATAATTTTTGATGGTTTCATGCTATTATCTTGTCAAACTTTGGATGTTTTGTATGCCTTTTATATCTTTTTTTGGGACTAACTTATTAGCTCAGTGCCAAGTGCCAGTTCCTGTTTTTCCATGTTTTTGACCCTTTTTAGAAGAGGATTTTAAATGGAGTCCAAACGGAATAAAACTTCCGAAAAGATTTTTTTCCGAAACAGAAGATACGTAGAAAGCTTGGGAACCAAGACAAGGAGTCCCGGGGGAGGCCACAAGACCCCATGGCGCGACCAGGGGGCCCGCGCCTCCCAGGCTTGTGGGCTCCCTGGGCCTCCCCTGCCCTAGCTCCTTCGCCTATAAATTCCCTAAAATCCCTAAAAAATCGGGAGATACACGAAAATACTTTTCCGCTGCCGCAAGCTTCTGTCTCCGCAAAATCCCATATGGGGCACGTTCTGGTGCCTTGCCGGAGAGGAGATTCGGATACGGAGGGCTTCTTCATCAACACCATGACCTCTCCGACGATGCGTGAGTAGTTCACCATAGACCTACGGGTCCATAGCTAGTAGCTAGATGGCTTCTTCTCTCTCTTGGATCTTCAATACAAAGTTCTCCATGATCTTCATGGAGATCTATCCGATGTAATCTTCTTTTACGGTGTGTTTGTCGAGATCTGATGAATTGTGGATTTATGATCAGATTATCTATGAATCTTATTTGAGTTTCTGATGATCTCTTATATGCATGATTTCATATCCTTGTAATTCTCTTCGAGTTGTGGGTTTTGTTTGGCCAACTTGATCTATGATTCTTGCAATGGGAGAAGTGCTTGGTTTTGGGTTCATACCGTGCGGTGACCTCACCCAGTGACAGGAGGGGTAGCGAGGCACGCATCGTGTTGTTGCCATCAAGGGTAAAAAGATGGGGTTTTCATCATTGGTTTGAGTTTATCCCTCTACATCATGTCATCTTGCTTAAGCGTTACTCTATTCGTCATGAACTCAATACACTAGATGCATGCTGGATAGCGGTCGATGTGTGGAGTAATAGTAGTAGATGCAGAAAGTATCGGTCTACTTGTCTCGCACGTGATGCCTATATGTATGATCATTGCCTTAGATATCGTCATGACTTTGCGCGGTTCTGTAAATTGCTCGACAGTAATTTGTTCACCCACCGTAATATTTGCTATTTTGAGAGAAGCCTCTAGTGAACACTATGGCCCTCGGGTCTACTTCATACCATATTTTCAGCCTTACTCTTTTACTTCGTTGCACTTTCCGCCTTCAGATCTCACTTTGCAATCAATCTTGAAGGGATTGGCAACCCCTTTATAGCGTTGGGTGCAAGCTCTTTTGTGTTTGCGCAGGTACTCTGGACTTGACGGGATTCTCCTACTGGATTGATACCTTGGTTCTCAAACTGAGGGAAATACTTACTGCTCTTGTGCTGCATCACCCTTTCCTCTTCAAGGGAAAAACCAACGCAAGCCAAGTCTCCGTCAACGTGCCAATTTCTGGCGCTGTTGTTCGAGAAGTAGCAGAAGGATTTCTGGCGCCGTTGCCGGGGAGGATCACGTCAAGAACTCATCCAAGTAAGTGTCGCAAACTCATCTCTTTCATTTTTTTTGCCTCTTGTTTTCCTCACCCCCACTTATGAAAAACAAAAATTTACAAAAATATTTGCCTTTTTTGTTTGCCTTTTTCGTTCGTCCTTTTCTCTCGCTTGCTTTCTGTTCACTTGTGTGCTTGCTTGCTTGCTGAAGTCACCATGACTGAAAACACCAAACTTCGTGACTTGTCGAATACTAATAATAATGATTTTATTAGTACTCCGATTGCTCCCGCCACTAGTGCGGAATCATATGAAATCAATGCTGCTTTGCTGAATCTTGTTATGAAAGAGCAATTCTCCGGCCTTCCTAGTGAAGACGCCGCATCCCATCTTAATACCTTCATTGAGCTTTCGATATGCAAAAGAAGAAAGATGTGGATAATTATGTGATTAAATTGAAGCTTTTTTCCGTTCTCGTTGCGAGATCGAGCAAAAACTTGGTTTTTGTCTTTGCCCAAAAATAGTATTGATTCTTGGAACAAGTGCAAAGATGCTTATATATCCAAGTATTTTCCGCCGTCTAAGATTATCTCTCTCCATAATGATATCATGAATTTTAAGCAACTTGATCATGAACATGTTGCACAATCTCGGGAGAGAATGAAATTGATGATTAGAAATTGTCCCGCTCATGGCTTGAGTCTTTGGATGATTATACAAATCTTCTACGCTGGCTTGAATTTTGCTTCTAGAAATATCTTGGACTCCGCCTATGGTGGAACGTTCATGGAAATCACGTTAGGAGAAGCCACAATACTCCTAGACAATATCATGACGAATTACTCTTAGTGGCACACTGAAAGGTCACCTACTAGTAAAAAGGTACACGCTATAGAAGAAGTTAACTCGTTAATTACTAAGATGGATGAGTTAATGAATTTGGTTGCTAGTAGAAGTGCTCCTTTAGATCCTAATGACATGCCCTTGACTTCCTTGATTGAGAGTAGCAACGCTAGCTTGGACGTTAATTTTGTTGGTAGGAATAATTTTGGCAACAACAATGCTTTTAGAGGAAACTTTGTTCCTAGGCCTTTTCCTAGTAACCCCTCTAATAACTTTGGCAACTCCTACAACAATACTCATGGAAATTACAATAGATTAACCTCTGATCTAGAGAGTAATATCAAAGAGTTTATCAACTCACAAAAAAATTCAATGCGTCCATAGAGGAAAAACTACTCAAAATTGACCATTTGGCTAGGAGCGTTGATAGAATGTCTAGTGATATTGATGCTTTGAAAGTTAGATGTGCTCCTCCCAAGATCAATATGGATGAAACTTTGAAAGCTATGCGTGTTTCCATGAGTGAGAGAAAAGAAAGAACCGCCCAAATTCGTGCTAGACATGAATGGCTTAAAACAGCGTGTTCTCGTGATGAGAACCACGAAGATCTTAAAGTGCTTGGTGTGACTCCCATTGAATCTTTGTTTTCTTGTGTCAAACCTAGTGATGATGGGGCTGGATATGAATCCACTTTGGTTGAAAAACGCCCCAATGATTTGGAGTCCATCTATCTTGATGCTAAAAGCATTGAAAGTGGAGTAGAAGATATTAAAACCTTGAGTAGTAATGAAACTACTACTTTGGATTTCAAGGAATTAAATTATGATAGTTTCTCCTTGATTGAATGCATTTCCTTGATGCAATCCACGCTAAACTCTCCACACGCTTATAGCCAAAACAAGGCCTTTACCGATCATATCGTCGAAGCTATGATAAAATCTCTTGAAGAGAAACTTGAATTGGAAGTTTTTATCCCTAGAAAGCTTCATGATGAGTGGGAACCTACTATCAAAATCAAAATCAAAAACTAAGAATGCAATGCTTTGTGTGATTTGGGTGCTAGTGTTTCCGCGATTCCAAAGTCTTTATGTGATGTTCTGGGTTTTAATGAGATTGAGGAGTGTTCTCTTAATTTGCATCTTGCGGATTCTACTATCAAGAAACCCATGGGAAGGATCAATGATGTTCTTATTATTCCAAATAGTAACTATGTACCCGTGGATTTCATTGTGCTTGACATTGATTGCAATCCTACATGCCCTATCATTCTTGGTAGACCTTTCCTAAGGACTACCAGTGCTATTATCGATATGAAGGAAGGGAATATTAGATTTCAATTTCCTTTAAAGAAGGGAATGGAGTATTTTCCTAGAAAGAAAATAAGATTGCCTTATGAATCCATGATGAGGGCTACTTATGGTTTGAGCACCAAAGACGACGATACATGATTCTATCGCTTTATTCCTAGCTAAGGGCGTTAAACAATAGCGCTTGTTGGGAGGCAACCCAATGAATTTATCTTTTTCTTTCTGTTTTGTTGTGTCCACGCCATCATAATTCTGTTATGATAGTGTCTTTTGTGTTTCTTTTTATGTTTGAGCCAAGCAAAACCTTTATGACTAGTCTTGGTGATGGTTGTTTGATCCTGCTGGAAAAAGACAGAAACTTTTCGCTCACGAGATTATTTTTAATTTTTATTCAGAAAGAGATTTTGAGTTTATTCTTTTTGCTGCTGGTTGATATGCCTTTTTCCCAGGCAGTCGTAATGTTTCAGAATTTTTGAGGTACGAGAAGTATACGAAGTATACAGATTGCTACAGACTAGTCTGTTTTTGACAGATTCTGTTTTTGTTGAGTTGGTTGCTTGTTTTGATGAAACTATGGATAGTATCGGGGGGGGGGGTACTAGCCATGGAAAAGTGAGAATACAGTAATATAACACCAATATAAATAGAAATCAAGATTTCTACAGTACCTAAAGAGGTGGTAGTTTGTTTTCTTGTGCTAATGACATCACGAGTTTCTGTTTAAGTTTTGTGTTGTGAAGTTTTCAAGTTTTGGGTGATGTTCTCATGGAAAAAGGGATAAAGAGTGGAAAGAGCTCAAGCTTGGAGATTCCCAAGGAATCCCAAGCCAAATTCAAGGACACCAAAAAGCCTAAGCTTGGGGATGCCCCGGGAAGGCATCCCCTCTTTCGTCTTCAATCCATCGGTAACATTACTTGGAGCTATATTTTTATTCACCACATGATATGTGTTTTGCTTGGAGCATCTTGTATTGTAGGAGTCTTTTTATTTTTGTTGTGTCACAATCATCCTTTCTGCACACCTTTTGAGAGAGACATGCACTCATCGTGAATTTGCTAGAATGCTCATCGTGCTTCACTTATATCTTTTGACCTAGATAATTTTGCTCTATGTGCTTCACGTAGATCTTTTAGAGCACGGCGGTGCGTGACTTTGTAGTTGGTTTGTGCTATGAAAGTAGTCCCAAAGGTGATAGGTACCCAAAGAGGATACAAAAACCTCCATCTTCATGTGCATTGAGTAGAAAGAGAAGTTTTGATTCCTCTCAATTAGTTTTCAGACGTGGATTTGGTAATATTAAGAGTTATGTTAGTAGGGTGTTGTGAATCTAGAAATACTTGTGTTGAAGTTAGTGATTCCGTAACATGCACGTATGGTGAACCGCTATGTTAGGAAGTCAGAGAATAATTGATCTATTGATTGTCATCCTTTGTGTTGTGGTCAGGATCGCACGATGGTTTACACCTACCAACCCTTCCCCTAGGAGTATATGTTTAGCACTTTATTTCGATTACTAATAAAAACTTCCGCAACAAATATGTGAGTTCTTCATGACTAATGTGATTCCATGGTATAGATGCACTTTCACCTTCCACCATTGCTAGCCGCTCTAGTGCCGCGCAACTTTTGCCGGTGCACAAACCCACCATATGCCTTCCTCAAAACAACCACCATGCCTACCTACTGTGGCATTTTCATAGCCATTCCGAGATATATTGCCATGCAACTCCCACCGTTCCATCTCATGACTTGTGCCGTCACTCTCATATTGCCATTGCATCATCGCAAGATAGCTAGCGAGATGTTTCAACGTCACACGCCAAGCTAGATCGTTGCACATCCCGGTACACTGCCGGAGGCATTTCCTATAGAGTCATCATCGTTCTGAGCTTTGAGCTGTGAGTAAATAAAAGTGTGATGATCATCATTATTAGAGCAACGTCCCATGTGAGGAAATTAAAAAAAGGCCAAAGTTGCCCACATAAAAAAGAGCCTAGAGAGCCCAAATAAAAAAAGAGAGAGAAAAAGAGAGAAGGGACAATGCTACTATCTTTTTCCACACTTGTGCTTCATAATAGCACCATGTTCTTCATGATTGAGAGCTTCTTGCTTCTTTGTCACCACCATATACTAGTGGGAATCTTTATTATATAACTTGGCTTGTATATTCTAAGGATGGGCTTCCTCGAATTGCCCTAGGTCTTCGTGAGCAAGCAAGTTGGATGCACACCCACTAGTTATCCTTTTGTGCTTTCACATTCTTATAGCTCTAGTGCATCCTTTGTATGGCAATCCCTACTCATTCACATTGATATCTATTAATGGGCATCTCCATAACCCTTTGATACGCCGAGTCAATGTGACCATCTCCTCGTTTTTTGTCTCACAACCACCACCACACTCTATTCCACCTATAGTGCTATATCCATGGCTCACGCTCATGTATTGCGTGATAGTTGAAAAAGGTTTGAGAAAGTAAGAGTGCGAAAACAATTACTTGGCCAATACAGGGGTTGTGCATGATTTAAATTAGTTGTGTGGGGATGATGGAGCATAGCCAGACTATATGATTTTGTAGGGATAACTTTCTTTTGCCTTGTTATTTCGAAAGTTCATGATTACCTTGCTAGTTTGCTTGAAGTATTATTGTTTTCATGTCAATAGAAAACTATTGTTTTGAATCTTACAGATCTGAACATTTATGTCACATGAAATAAGTTACGAAGGACAACTATGCTAGGTCGCATTCCACATCAAAAATTCAGTCTTTATCACTTCCCTACTCGAGGACGAGCAGGAGTTAAGCTTGGGGATGCTTGATACGTCTCCAACGTATCTATAATTTTTGATGGTTTCATGCTATTATCTTGTCAAACTTTGGATGTTTTGTATGCCTTTTATATCTTTTTTGGGACTAACTTATTAACTCAGTGCCAAGTGCCAGTTCTGTTTTTTCCGTGTTTTTGACCCTTTTCAGAGGAGGATTTGAAACGGAGTCCAAACGGAATAAAACTTCCAAAAAGATTTTTTCCAGAACAGAAGATACGCAGAAAGCTTGGGAACCAAGGCAGGGAGTCCCGGGGGAGGCCACAAGCCCCCATGGCGCAACCAGGGGGGCCCGCGCCTCCCAGGCTTGTGGGCTCCCTGGGCCTCCCCTGCCCTAGTTCCTTCGCCTATAAATTCCCTAAAATCTCTAAAAAATCAGGAGATCCACGAAAATACTTTTCCGCCGCCGCAAGCTTCTGTCTCCGCAAGATCCCATCTGGGGCATGTTCTGGTGCCCTGCCGGAGGGGAGATTCGGATACAGAGGGCTTCTTCATCAACACCATGACCTCTCCGGTGATGCATGAGTAGTTCACCATGGACTTACGGGTCCATAGCTAGTAGCTAGATGGCTTCTTCTCTCTCTTGTATCTTCAATACAAAGTTCTCCATGATCTTCAAGGAGATCTATCCGATGTAATCTTATTTTGCGGTGTGTTTGTCAAGATCCCATGAATTGTGGATTTATGATCAGATTATCTATGAATCTAATTTGAGTTTCTTCTGATCTCTTATATGCATGATTTCATATCCTTGTAATTCTCTTCGATTTGTGGGTTTTGTTTGGCCAACTTGATCTATGATTCTTGCAATGGGAGAAGTGCTTGGTTTTGGGTTCGTACCATGCGGTGACCTCACCCAGTGACAGAAGGGGTAGCGAGGCAAGTATCGTGTTGTTGCCATCAAGGGTAAAAAGATGGGGTTTTCATCATTGGTTTGAGTTTATCCCTCTACATCATGTCATCTTGCTTAAGGCGTTACTCTGTTCGTCGTGAACTCAATACACTAGATGCACGCTGGATAGCGGTCGATGTGTGGAGTAATAGTAGTAGATGCAGAAAGTATCGGTCTACTTGTCTCGGACGTGATGCCTATATGTATGATCATTGCCTTAGATATCGTCATGACTTTGCGCGATTCTATCAATTGCTCAACAGTAATTTGTTCACCCACCGTAATATTTGATATTTTGAGAGAAGCCTATGGCCGCCGGGTCTACTTCACACCATATTTTCAGCCTTACTCTTTTACTTCGTTGCACTTTCAGCTTTCAGATGTCACTTTGCAATCAATCTTGAAGGGACTGACAACCCCTTTATAGCGTTGGGTGCAAGCTCTTTTGTGTTTGCGCAGGTACTCTGGACTTGATGAGATTCTCCTACTGGATTGATACCTTGGTTCTCAAACTGAGGGAAATACTTACTGCTCCTGTGCTGCATCACCCTTTCCTCTTCAAGGGAAAAACCAACGCAAGCCAAGTCTCCGTCAACGTGCCAATTTCTGGCGCCGTTGTTTGAGAAGTAGCATACATCAAGGGGGACTCCTGAGCATTGCGACTCAGGAGCCTGAACTTCGCTGATAGCCCCTTCCCTCTTGGGCCGCTCAGGTGGTCCAACGGCGGCGGAGGTACGCGCGGGGTGGGCCCTGCGGACATAGAGAGCCGAAGGAGTTCGGGAGTCTCAAATTATGAGCTTCTTAGGAGGGACATCGGAGTCGCTCGCACGTCAAAGGGTACACCTGAGCATCGTGACTCAGGGGCCTGACTGTGCTCGTAGCTGATACGTCTCCAACGTATCTATAATTTTTTATGGTTTCATGCTATTATCTTGTCAAACTTTGGATGTCTTGCATGCTTTTTATTTATTTTCTGGGACTAACTTATTAACTCAGTTCCAAGTGCTAGTTCCTGTTTTTTTACATGTTTTGACCCCTTTCAGAGGAGATTTGGAAACGGAGTCCAAACGGAAGAAAATCCCCGAAAAGATTTTTTTTGGAACGGAAGAAGATCGGAGAACTTGGGAGCCAAGCCAGAGGAGCTCCAGGGGCCCCACAAGCCCCCATCCCATGGCCAGGGGGGCCGCGTCATCCAGGCTTGTGGGCCCCCTGGAGGTCCCCTGACCTAGATCTTTCGCCTATATAATCCCATAAATTCCAAAAAAAATCAAGAGATCATCGCAATCGCTTTTCCGCCGCCGCAAGCTTCTATCTCCGCAAGATCCCATCTGGGGCACGTCCTGGTGCCCCGCCGGAGGGGGATTCGGACACAGAGGGCTTCTTTATCAACACCATGACCTCTCCGATGATGCGTGAGTAGTTCACCATAGACCTACGGGTCCATAGCTAGTAACTAGATGGCTTCTTCTCTCTCTTGGATCTTCAATACAATGTTCTCCATGATCTTCATGGAGATCTATCCGATGTAATCTTCTTTTGTGGTGTGTTTGTCGAGATCCGATGAATTGTGGATTGATGATCAGATTATCTATGAATCTTATTTGAGTTTCTTCTTATCTCTCTTATGCATGATTTCATATCCTTGTAATTCTCTTCCAAGTTGTGGGTTTTGTCTGGCCAACTAGATCTATGATCCTTGCAATGGGAGAAGTGCTTGGTTTTGGGTTCATACCGTGCGGTGACATCACCCAGGGACAGAAGGGGTAGCGAGGCACGCATCGTGTTGTTGCCATCAAGGGTAAAAAGATGGGGTTTTCATCATTGGCTTGAGATTATCCCTCTACATCGTGTCATCTTGCTTAAAGCGTTACTCTGTTCGTCATGAACTCAATAAACTAGATGCATGCTGGATAGCGGTCGATGTGTGGAGTAATAGTAGTAGATGCAGAAAGTATCGGTCTACTTGTCTCGGACGTGATGCCTATATGCACGATCATTGCCTTAGATATCGTCATGACTTTGCGTGGTTATATCAATTGCTCGACAGTAATTTGTTTACCCACCGTGATATTTGCTATTATGAGAGAAGCCTCTAGTGAACACTATGGCCCCCAGGGTCTACTCCACACCATTTTTTCAGCCTTACACTTTTTATTTCATTGGACTTTCCGCCTTCAGATCTCACTTTGCAAACAATCTTGAAGGGATTGACAACCCCTTTGAAGCGTTGGGTGCAAGCTTGTTTGTGTTTGCGTAGGTACTTTGGACTTGACGAGGCCCTCCTTCTGGATCGATACCTTGGTTCTCAAACTGAAGGAAATACTTAATGCTCCTGTGCTGCATCACCATTTCCTCTTCAAGGGAAAAACCGACGCAAACCAGAGAAGTAACAAGAAGAATTCCTAAGCGTCGGGGAAGGACTTTTGTTGACGCAACAGAAGAATTTCTGGCGCCGTTGCCGGGGAGGAAGATCAAGTCAAGAACTCATCCAAGTAGGTGCCGCAAACTCATCTCTTGCATTTACTTTGTTTGCCAGTTGCCTCTCGTTTTCCTCTCCCCCACTTCACCAATTTGCCTTTTTTCGTTTGCCTTTTTCGTTCGCCCTTTTCTCTCGCTTGCTTTCGGTTCGCTTGTGTGCCATGTGCCTTCAATATGCTTGCATCTTCGCTTGCTGAAAATCTAGTGATATGGATCCTCATCCACATGCTAATCTCTTTAAGAGATCTAGTTATGTTGATCCAATTGCTAGTGAGTTGAGTGCACTTTACTATCTTTATGGAGTTTTGCTTGAGATGCGTGAATCTGAAAATTGTGAGGAAGAAATTTGTGAAGTGATTCACGAGGGCTCCTTGGATGAAAAGCATGATTGCAATGGTTTCACTATAAATTCTATTAGTGATAATCATGCTAAAAATATGGAAAACTCTAAGCTTGGGGATACTAGTTTTGCTATGTCCACTACTTGTTGCAATGATTATGAGTGGGGCAATGATTTTTCTTATGATCTTGAAAATTTGTTTAAGCCTCATGATGAATATGATATTTGCAATATTATTGAAAGTGGGTTTGGAGAAGTCATGACTTTAGTTGATGATAATCCCACTATTTTTGAAGAGCGTCAAATTTGCATGCATGTGGATCATGAAAAGAATATCCTATGTGATAGTTACATTGTTGAATTCGAATATGGTCCCACATGTAATTATTATGAGAGAGGAAAATATGGTGGTAGAAACTTTCATATCACTAATTCACCTCTCGTTATGTTGAGATTGATATTGTCTCTTTCTTCTTCCTTGCATATGGTAAATATTGGTTGTCTTGACAATCTGTTTTCCTCTAAAATGCTTATGCATAGGAAGTATGTTAGACTTAGATGTGATTTTCACATGCTTTATGATGCTCTCGTTGCGTCAATTCTTGTCTTTTGTGTGAGAATCATTGAATTATCAATGCCTAGCTAAGGGCGTTAAACAGTAGTGCTTGTTGGGAGGCAACTCAGTGAATTTATCTTTTTCTTTCTTTTTTGTTGCGTCCACACTTTCATAATCCTGTTTTGATTGTGTTTTTTGTGTTTCTTTTTGTGTTTGAGACAAGCAAAACCTTTATGATTAGTCTTGGTAATGGTTGTTTGATCCTCCTGGAAAAAGACAAAAACTTTTTTCTCACGAGATGATTTTTCATTTTTATTCAGAAAGAGATTTTGAGTTGATTCTTTTTTATGCTGATTGATATACTTTTTGCCTAGGCCGTCGTATTTTTTCAGATTTTTTGAGGTACCAAAAGTATACGAAGTATACAGATTGCTACAGACTGGTCTGTTTTTGACAGATTCTGTTTTTGTTGAGTTGGTTGCTTGTTTTGATGAAACTATGGTTAGTATCGGGGGGTACTAGACATGGAAAAGTGAGAATAAATTAGCCCATCATCAATATAGATGGAATTCAAGTTTTGTACAGTACCAAAAGAAGTGGTAGTTTGTTTTCTTGTACTAATGTTATCACAAGTTTCTGTTTAAGTTTTGTGTTGTGAAGTTTTCAAGTTTTGGGTGATGTTCTCATGGAAAAAGATATAAGGAGTGGAAAGAGCTCAAGCTTGGGGATTCCCAAGACATCCCAAGCCAAATTCAAGGACACCAAAAAGCCTAAGCTTGGGGATGCCCCGGGAAGGCATCCCCTCTTTCGTCTTCAATCCATCGGTAACATTACTTGGAGCTATATTTTTATTCACCACATGATATGTGTTTTGCTTGGAGCGTATTGTATCTTAGGAGTCTTTTCTTTTTGTTGTGTCACAATCATCCTTTCTGCACACCTTTTTGAGAGAGAGAGACATGCACTCATCTTGATTTTGCTAGAATGCTCATAGTGCTTCACTTATATCTTTTGAGCTAGATACTTTTGCTCTAGTGCTTCACTTATATCTTTTGAGCTAGATACTTTTGCTCTTGTGCTTCACTTATATCTTTAGAGCACGGTGGTGTGTGATTTGGTAGTTGGCTGATGCTATGAAAGTAGTCCCAAATGTGCTAGGTACCCAAAGAGGATGCAAAAAACCTCCATCTTCATGTGCATTGAGTAGTAAGAGAAGTTTCGATTCCTCTCAATTAGTTTTGAGACGTGGATTCGGTAATATTGAGAGTTATGTTAGTAGGGTGTTGTGAATCTAGAGATACTTGTGTTGAAGTTAGTGATTCCCGTAGCATGCACGTATGGTGAACCGCTATGTTAGGAAGTCGGAGCATAATTGATCTGTTGATTGTCATCCTTTGTGTTGAGGTCGGGATCGCGCGATGGTTTACACCTACCAACCCTTCCCCTCACAGTATGTGTTTAGCATTCTGTTTTGATAACTAATAAAAACTTTCGCAATAAGTATGTGAGTTCTTCATGACTAATGTGAGCCCATGGTATAGATGCACTTTCACCTTCCACCATTGCTAGCCTCTCTAGTGCCGACAAATTCTCGCAGGTGCACAAACCCACCAAATTCCTTCCTCAAAAAAGCCACCATACCTACCTACTATGGCATTTTCATAGCCATTCCAAGATATATTGCCATGCAACTCCCATCGTTCCGTCTCATGACTTGTGCTGTCACTCTCATATTGCCATTGCATGATCGTAAGATAGCTAGCGAGATGTTTCAACGTCATACGCCATGCTAGATCGTTGCACATCCCGGTACACTGCCGGAGGCATTTCCTATGGAGTCATCATCATTGTGACCTTTGAGCTATGAGTAAATAAAAGTGTGATGATCATCATTATTAGAGCATTGTCCCATGTGAGGAAAAAAAGAGAGGCCAAAGAGTCCAAAAACAAAAAAAGAGAGGCCAAACTGTGATGATCATCATTATTAGAGCATTGTCCCATGTGAGTCATCATTATTAGACTATATGATTTTGTAGGGATAACTTTCTTTGGCCTTGTTATTTCGAAAGTTCATGATTACCTTGCTAGTTTGCTTGAAGTATTATTGTTTTCATGTCAATAGCAAACTATTCTTTTGAATCTTACGGATCTGAACATTCATGCCACGTGAAAGAAGTTGCAAAGGACAACTATGCTAGGTAGCATTCCACATCAAAAATTCATTCTTTGTCACTTCCCTACTCGAGGACGAGCAGGAGTTAAGCTTGGGGATGCTTGATACGTCTCCAACGTATCTATAATTTTTGATGGTTTCATGCTATTATCTTGTCAAACTTTGGATGTTTTGCATGCTTTTTATTTATTTTCTGGGACGAACTTATTAACTCAGTGCCAAGTGCCAGTTCCTATTTTTTTCCATGTTTTTGACCCCTTTCAGAGGAGATTTTGAAACGAAGTCCAAACGGAAGAAAATCCCCGAAAATATTTTTTTGGAACGGAAGAAGATCGGAGAACTTGGGAGCCAAGCCAGAGGGGCTCCAGTGGCCCCACAAGCCCCCACCCCGCGGCCAGGGGGGGCGCGCCATCCAGGCTTGTGCCCCCCTAGAGGTCCCCTGACCTAGATCTTTCGCCTATATAATCCCATAAATTCTAGAAAAAATCAAGAGATCATCGCAATCGCTTTTCCGCCGCCGCAAGCTTCTGTCTCTGCAAGATCCCATCTGGGGCACGTCCAGGTGCCCTGCCGGAGGGGGGATTCGGACACGGAGGGCTTCTTCATCAACACCATGACCTCTCCGATGATGCGTGAGTAGTTCACCATAGATCTATGGGTCCATAGCTAGTAACTAGATGGCTTATTCTCTCTCTTGGATCTTCAATACAAAGTTCTCCATGATCTTCAAGGAGATCTATGTGATGTAATCTTCTTTTGCGGTGTGTTTGTCGAGATCCGATGAATTGTGGATTTATGATCAGATTATCTATGAATCTTATTTGAGTTTCTTCTGATTTCTCTTATGTATGATTTCATATCCTCGTAATTCTCTTTGAGTTGTGGGTTTTGTCTGGCCAACTAGATCTATGATTCTTGCAATGGGAGAAGTGCTTGGTTTTGGGTTCATACCATGCGGTGACCTCACCCAGTGACAGAAGGGGTAGCGAGGCACGCATCAGGTTGTTGCCATCAAGGGTAAAAAGATGGGGTTTTCATCATTGGCTTGAGATTATCCCTCTACATCATGTCATCTTGCTTAAAGCGTTACTCTGTTCATCATGAACTCGATACACTAGATGCATGCTGGATAGCGGTCGATGTGTGGAGTAATTGTAGTAGATGCATAAAGTATCGGTCTACTTGTCTCGGACGTGATGCCTATATGCATGATCATTGCCTTAGATATCGTCATGACTTTTCGCGGTTCTATCAATTGCTCGACAGTAATTTGTTCACCCACCGTGATATTTGCTTTTTTGAGATAAGCCTCTAGTGAACACTATGGCCCCCAGGCTCTACTCCACACCATATTTTCAGGCTTACACTTTTTATTTCGTTGCACTTTCCGCCTTCAGATCTCACTTTGCAAACAATCTTGAAGGGATTGACAACCCCTTTGAAGCTTTGGGTGCAAGCTTGTTTGTGTTTGCGCAGGTACTTTGGACTTGATGAGCCCCTCCTTTTGGATCGATGCCTTGGTTCTCAAACTGAGGGGAAATACTTACTGCTCCTGTGCTGCATCACCCTTTCCTCTTCAAGGGAAAAACCGACGCAAACAAGAGAAGTAACAAGAAGATTTCCTAAGCGCTAGGGAAGGACGTTTGTTGCCGCAGTAGTAGCCCCTCCCCCTTTGGGCCGTCCTGGTTTCTGGTCGGTCCAATCGTGGAGGAGGTACACGCGGGGCCGGCCGTGCCGACGCAGAGCGCTGAAAATGTTTTGATGTTTCAAAATCCTTGCCGTGTTCCCCTCATGAGGGCTGCTCACACGTCAAGGGGGACCCCTGAGCATCGCGACTCAGGGGCCTAACTACGCTCGTAGCCCCTCCCCCGTTTGGGTCGTCCTGGTTTCTGGTCGGTTCACTGGCGGCAGAGGTATGCGCAGGGCGGGCCCTGCCGACGCAGAGTATCACAACAAACATGAAAGAAACGAGGCAAAGAAACCAATCAAGAAGTCAGCCGGTTATTACAAGCCTTAATAAGTCCTTGAAAACACAAATAAGTTTGACGCCTGCACGAGGCACAATGTGCATTGCAGGGAAAAAAGGGGGAAGAAATCAGGAGGAGCCGCCGCCACTGGTCGCTCCATCCACTAGGGCCTTGTCGTCGGTGTCAGTGGCGCCATCTTCCCCATCACCGGCTTCAGCGTGTCCGGAGACGAGGAAACTGCGACGCGGGCGAACCTCTTCACCAACGTCTCCATGGGGCCCTTCACCGCCTCCGCAGCGCTGTGACGGGACTCAATGGGGAAGATGAAGGTGAAGGTGAAGGTGACTGAAGATGAAGGTGACTTTTGGATCTCGGAGCCGAAGTCAAATCCCGGCTCGCGAAGATGAAGGTGACTGAAGACGCGTGTCACGGCCTCAAAGAAGAGGTCGCGACACTCGCTGTCCAAGATCTTGTCCACCTGGACGACGGCGTCCTCGAACGCCACGGCGAGCTCCATCGCGAGCACGGAGAAGCCGCTCTCTGGGGTGGCCAGAGGCTCGTCAAAGTCGTCCCGGCAGAGGGTGCAGAGCGCCGTGCGAAGCATGAGCTCCACATCAGGGAAGCTGACCAGCTCCATGGCCTTCTTCTTCTCGTCCACGGCGAGGGCTTCCCCCTTGGCATCGAGAAGGGTCTTCCTCGAGGCCATCTCCTTCTCCTGCTCGTCCAAGAGCGCTTGCTTCGCACCCAGGCGATTTTCCTCCTGGGACAACTCATCTTCCCGGGTGGCGAGCTTGGCCTTGCGGGCCGCGATTTCCTCCCCCCGCAGGCGAAGCTGCTCGGTTAGCTTGGCTTGTTCTACTTGGAAGGCCTTCAGGCGAGCCTCCGCCTCTTCGCAGCGTTTGGGAGCTGCCGCGGCTTCCTCCAGCGCCTCCTCGCACGCAGCGCGGGCGGCCTTGGCTTCCTTCTCGCCCTTCCGATCATGACTGTGACCTTGCCCAGGGCGGTGAAGGCATTGTTCAGGACGCCCTGGGCGAATATGAAAGTCTTGAGGATCTCCTCCTGAGGAGCCTCTACTGCCGTCGCGGGTGGTGCCATCAGGGAGGCATCCTCACGAGGGGTAGGGGCTCCTGGGGTTTCTCGGAGATTGCGAGCATCGGCACATCACTGGACCGAGGGCCCTCAACAGCCTGCCCCTCGGGAAACGGCGCCGCCACGACCGCCTCAGGACGCTTCGGGGGCTCGGGGTGCTCGAAGACCAAGGCCTAGGAGGTCGCTCCGCGAGCCTCCCCTTCTTCATCGACAGGCTCCTACGTGTTGGGAGGATCGGGCGATGCGTCACGAGTCGTCCTTGGTTTGACGCTCACCTTCTTCTTCTTCGCCCCGACGAAGCAACATCCCTGGACGTTAGGCAAAACAGAATCAGCCATGCATGGACGATGAGCGCGCGGAGCGTGCCAAGACGAGCCACTTACTCTTCAACATCGCGCCACCTCTTCTTCCTCTCTGCCCCGGTGACGGCAGGGGCGACACGGCCCCCCATGGAGGGGGCGAGCCCGGCGCCTCAGATCTCCCGCCGGCAGAGGCGGGACGCGCTGAGGGAGGCTCGGCCTCGTGCCTCTGGGGGGCGAGCACGCACGCGGACAACGTGGCACGCGGGGCCGACGTGGGTCCCCCGGAGGTCCTGATCGGGCGCGAGGAGATCACCATGGAGAACTTGCAGGTGGCATCATCATCTTGAAGCTCACGCAGAAGGATGGCATGCGACACGGAAGGTGCGTTCGCAGGGCAGTCGTCGGCAGTCTTCTCCGAGCCCTCCCAGCCGGAGGTGTCATCCGACGACACCTCTACCGGACCAGAGCCCTCGACCGGGAAGAGCCCCCGCTCATCGAAGACAGGCAGCGCGGCGATCAGATCAGGCCGGTCATCGAGGCGGTATAGGGGACCCAGAGCCTCGGGCAAGTCACGAGGGTCACCACCCAGCAAGACTCTGTTCAACTCCTCACTGGGAAGGTCCTGGGACGAGAGCCTGAGCTCGTCGTCACCAACCCAGTAGTCCCACACGGGCCTGGAGTGTGCCTGAAGGGGCGCCAGGCGCTGCGCCAAGAATTCCTTCATTATCATTCCACCAGTCAGCCTCCTGGCGCTGATGTCGCGGGAGAAGCGCTCCACGATGGGCACGGCCCGAGGGTCGGAGAGCTTCGCTGAGCTCCACACAGAAGTCTTGTCCGACAACCCCTTCCACTCCTCCAGCCAAGGATTGGCATCCTTGAGGCTCATGAGAACCCAACGATGCCTGAAGTTCTCCACCATCTTCCCGGCCTTCATGAGCAAATTGCCGCTCTCGGCCGCTACGAAGGAGACACACGCCGATAAATGGGTGCCGTCGTGCAGGCGTAGGCTGAAGAAATGATAGAAGAGGGCTACTAAAGGCCGCACGCCAATGAAGGCCTCACAGTAGAAAGCAAAGACAAATAGGAGCAAAATGGAGTTGGGGTGGAGGTGAAGGGCCTGGATCCCGTAGTGATTCATGATGGCGATGAAGAATGAGGAGAAAGGCGACACCAACCCGACGAAGATGCTATGGAGGAAGAAGGGGTATACCACCTTCGACGCGGGCCGCTTCTCTATGGTTCCAAGCTAGATCAGGGTCCGCCCATGCTTGTTGGGCTCGGCCGCAGTCCATGGAAACACGGGGGCGAGATCCACATCCTTGGAGAGGGCACACTCCAGGAGCGGAGGAGCCGTGGCAGGACCTTGCGCCTCTGGCTTCTGCTTGCCGGCGGGCGCCATCGCTGAAATATCAAGGGAGCGGTGCGACGCTGGATCTAGGAGACGCCGGTTGGAGTTGGAGACCGAGGACGAAGAGTGAGTATGGGCGAAGGGAAAGAAATAATGGACTAACGAAACAAGTCAGACTCCTGATAACTCAAGCGGAGACAAAAGGCAAGGGGAACCCGACATTAGCCGCGTGACGCGCGCCAAACCTGGCCCATAGGCATTAAGGGCCCGTGACACTTCGAGCCGCCCTCAAGGCTTCGCCGGGAAGCCAGCTGATACGTCCCAAACGTATCTATAATTTCTGCTTGTTCCATGATCTTTTGGGTGACATTGTTATATGTTTTGCTACACTTTTATATCATTTTACACATATTTGGACTAACCTACTAACTCAGTGCACCCAGTGCCAGTTTCTGTTTGCCGATGTTTATTTTGCAGGGGCTTTTACCCAATTTTTCGAAGCCCGAAAAAATCCAGAAAAATATATAAAAAATCAGCGAAACAGAAGCTTCCGGATCACCGAAGATGGGATAGAGGGGGGCTAGGGGCCTCCCAGGCGGCCTGTTGGCGCGGCCAGGCCCTAGGCTGCGCCAAGAGGTCGCCTGGGGGGACCCACCTCCTTCGATGCCCTCCTTTGGCCTATATTTAGAGTCCCGAGAGAAAACCCTCACAGGCTTTCTGGAATCGCGAATTTCTCCATCGTTCTGCCGCGGCAGCGCTTCCGAGATCGGGAGCGTCAGGACACCTCTTCCTGGCACCCTGCCGGAGGGAGGATTGACCTCCGGGAGCTTCTCCACCGCCATGGATGCTTCCCGGACGTGCCGTGAGTAGTCCTCCTTGGACCATGGGTCCATGACCAGTAGCTATGTGATGTCTTCTCTCCAATCTTGTGCTTCAATGGTTAGTCCTTGTGAGCTGCCCTACATGATTAAGGCATCCATGTTATTCTCTTGCTATTGCTATGCTCGGTTTGTTGGGATCCGATGGATTATGAGATTATGTTCAGATTGTTATGAGTTATATATTTGATTATCCTTTTATATTATGTTCCTTAGTGATTCATGCATGTTCTCCGTTGCTTTTTATTGCTTTGGCCAAGTAATAGATTGTAACTCCAAGAGGGAGCGTTATGCATGATTGTGGGTTCATGCCCCTCGATGTCTAGCTTGAGTGATAGAAACATGAGACTAGGGGATGTGCTTATTGCCACCAGGGAGAAAACAACGGTGCTTGTGACTACGGTTGCAAGGATTGCTTACCTTACGCATAGTTCGTTAATGCAGTTTCCGTTGCTTTGAGTTTACACTTTGGGTGGGGCTCGCAACTTAATATCAAGGAGATGTTCCTGATAGATATATCAATGTGGATGATTAGTAAGTAGATGCTGATGAATAAACGGTCTACTTGTCTTGGCGTACTGCCCATTACTATTGAACCTCTAACTATCAAGTAGCATAATTAGCATTGCGGTGTGATCATAATTCTGTCACTTGCCCAACTGTGATTTCTTTACCCAAGCATAGTTGCTTATCGTCTTTTTTTGAGAGATACATCACTAGTGAACATCATGTGACTCCGGTCCATATCACTATTATTGTTTACACCACCATCATTTACCGCTTTCATTTACTTTTCTGTTGCAATCACTATTACTTTCCCGCTTGTGTTTTGATCCTTTGCAAACTACAAGGCCGGAGAGAATGACAACCTCTCTGTACTCGTTGGGAGCAAAGTTATTTGTTGTGTGTGTAGTTCCACGTCTTCTACTAGTGCCAGGGTGGAAGACACCTACTTGTTGAGCCTAGGAGTCCTCCTAGTTCGATAAACCTTACAGTCTCCATGTAAGGGAAATCTGCTGCTGACTACATCTTCACCTTCCACCTGGGGTAACCAACGAGGGGCAAGAAGTATATCCATCAGCTCGTCATCACCAGCCGAGGCACGCCTTGGGCCCCAGGGCTACTGTGGGTGTTCTAGGAATGGGGGTACCTAGACCTACCTGCGTGCAGCCCAGGGCTGGCTGATGTCTACTACGCAACCTTCTCCTTGTAGACGTTGCTCGGCCTCCAAGTGCAGAGGGTTGTAGGACAGTAGCAATTTTCCCTCAAGTGGGTGACCTAAGGTTTATCAATCCGCAGGAGGCGTAGGATGAAGATGGTTCTCTCAAGCAACCCTGCAACCAAATAACAAAGAGTCTCTTGTGTTCCCACCACACCTAATACGATGGTAAGTTGTATAGGTGCACTAGTTCGGTGAAGAGATGGTGATACAAGTGCAATATAGATGGTAGATATAGGTTTTTGTAATCTGAAATCACAAAAACAGCAACGTAACAAATGGTAAAAGTGAGCACGAACGGTATTGCAATGCGTGGAAACAAGGCCTAGGGTTCATACTTTCACTAGTGAAGTTCTCTCAACAATGATAACATAATTGGATCATATAACTAGCCCTCAAAATGCAACAAAGAGTCACTCCAAAGTCACTAATAGCGGGGAACAAACGAAGAGATTATTGTCAGGCACAAAACCACCACAAGGTTATTCTTTCCGATCGATCTATTCAAGAGTTCGTACTAGAATAACACCTTAAGATACATATCAACCAAGACCCTAATGTCACCTAGATACTCCATTGTCACCTCAAGTATCTGTGGTATGATTATACGATATGTATCACACAATCTCAGAATCATCTATTCAACCAACACATAGAACTTCAAAGAGTTCCCCAAAGTTTCTACCAGAGAGTCAAAACGTGTGCCAACCCCTGTGCATAGGTTCCCAAGGTCACGAAGCCACAAGTTGATCACCAAAACATACATCAAGTACTCACATGAATCCATGTGTGCCAACCCATATGCATAGGTTCCCAATTGTCACAAACCCGCAAGTTGATCACAACAGATAGACACGTGCAAGACATACATCAAGTGTTCTCAAAGACTCAATCTGATAAGATAACTCCAAAGGGAAAACTCAATTCATTACAAGAAGGGAGAGGGGGAAGAGCATCATAAGATCGAACTATAGTAGCAAAGCCCACAGTACATCGAGATCAAGACATCTCAAGAACACGAGAGAGAGAGAGAGATCAAACACATAGCTACTGGTACATACCCTCAGCCCCGAGGGAGAACTACTCCCTCCTCGTCATGTAGATCGCCAGGATGATGAAGAGGGCCACCAGAGATGGATTCCCCCTCCGGCAGGGTGCCAGAACGGGCTCTAGATTGGTTTTTGGTTGCTACAGAGGCTTGCGGTGGCGGAACTCCCGATCTAGGTTTCTTTTTGGTGGTTTCTGAATTTATAGGAATTTCTGGCGGTGGAATTACGCCGTTTGGGCCCACGAGGAGGTCACAAGCCTGGTCTCCACCACCTAGGGGGGTGTTGGAGGCATCAGGGCTTGTGACTCCCTCGTGGCTCTTCTGGCTTTCTTCCAAAGCTTCGGGGGTCTCTTTTGGTCCAAAAAAATCATCGTAAAGTTTCATTCCATTTGGACTTCGTCTGAAAATGGGCCAAAAACACGGAAAAAATAGAAACTGGCAATTGGCACTGAGTTAATAGGTTAGTCCCAAAAAAGATATAAAATAGCATATTCATGCATATAAAACATCCAAAGTTGACAAGATAATAGCATGGAACCATCAAAAATTATAGATACGTTAGAGACGTATCAAGCATCCCCAAGCTTAACTCCTGCTCGTCCTCGAGAAGGGAAGTGATAAAGAATGAATTTTTGATGCTTTCATGCTACCTAGCATAGTTGTCCTTTGTAACTCCTCTTATGTGACATGAATGTTCAGATCCATTAGATTCAAAACAATAGTTTGCTATTGATGTGGAAACAATAATAATTCAAGCAAACTAGCAAGGTAATCATGAACTTTCAAAATAACAAGGCCAAAAGAAAGTTATCCCTACAAAAGCATATAGTGTGGCTATGCTCTATCATCATTACACAACGAATTTAAATCATGCACAACCCCGGTATTGTCCAAGTAATTGTTTCACACCTTTACTTTCTCAAACCTTTTCAACTCTCACGCAATACATGAGCGTGAGCCATGGTTTTAGCACTATAGATGGTGTGGAGTGTGGTGGAGGTTGCAAGACAAAAAGGAGAAGATGATCACATTAACTAGGCATATCAATAAGCTGTGGAGATGCTCATCAATAGATATCAATGTGAATGAGTAGGGATTGCCATACAAATGATGCACTAGAGCTAAGAGTATGTGAAAGCTCTTAAAGAAAACTAGTGGGTGTGCAGCCAACTTGCTTGCTCACGAAGACCTAAGGCAATTTTCAGGAAGCCTATCATTGGAATATACAAGCCAAGTTATATAATGAAAATTTCTCACTAGCTATATGGTGGTGACAAAACGAGAGACTCTCAATCATGAAGATCATGGTGCTTAATATGCACATGTGTGGAAAGGTGGTAGCATTGTCCCTTCTCTCTTTTTCTCTCATATTTTTTTTGGTGGGCTCTTTGGCCTCTTTTTTTTGGTGGGCATCTTTGGTCTCTTTTATTTCCTCACATGGGACAATGCTCCATCAATGATGATCATCACACTTTCAACTCAAAACTTAGAGCAACGATGACTCTATATGGAATGCCTTCGGTAGTGTACCGTGACAATGATCTAGCATGGCATAGACATTAATGGAAACATCATGCTAGCTATCTTACGATCATGCAATGGCAATGTAGACGTGGTGGCACATGTCATGGTGGTAGTTGCATGGCAATATATCTCAGAATGACTTTGAAAAAGCCATAGTAGGTAGGTATGGTGGCTGTTTTGAGGGAGGTTAATGGTGGGTTTTGTGCACCGGCGAAAGTTGCACGACACTAAGAAGATAGTGATGGTGGAAGGTGAAAGTGCGTCTAAACCATGGACTCAACATTAGTCATGAAGAACTCATATATTTGTTGCAGAAGTTTTTTAGTAATCGAAACAAAGCATTCAACGCATACTCCTAGGGGAAGGGTTCGTAGGTATAAACCATCGCGCGATCCCGACCGCCACGCAAAGGATGACAATCAAAAGACTAATCATGCTCAGACTTCATCACATAACAGTTCACCATACGTGCATGCCACGGGAATCACTAACTTCAACATAAGTATTTCTAGATCCACAACACCTTACTAGCATGACTTCAATATTACCAAAACCACAACTCAAAACTAATTGAGATGAATCAAACTTCTCTAACTATTCAATGTACATGAAGGTGGAAGTTTTCGTATCCCTTTGGATAACTACCCCTTTTGAGACTACTTTCAAAGCATAGATCAACTACCAAGCCACGCACTGCTGCACTCTAAAAGATATAAGTGAAGCACACAGAGCAAAAGTATCTAGCTCAAAAGATATAAGTGAAGCAGATGTGAGCTGAATTGTCTACCAAAGGATATAAGTGAAGCTCGACAAAATCACGGTGAGTGCATGTCTCTCTCTCTAGGTGTGCAGCAAGGATGATTGTGACACAACAAAAAAATAAAAGACTCCTACGATACAAGACGCCCCAAGCAAAACACATAACATGTGGTGAATAAAAATATAGCCCCAAGTAACGTTACCGATGGATTGAAGACGAGAGAGGGGATGCCTTCCCGGGGCATCCCCAAGCTTAGGCTTTTATGGCATCCTTGAATATATTGGGGTGCGTTGGGCATCCCCAAGCTTGAGCTCTTGCCACTCTTTATCTCTTTGTCCATAAGAATTTCACCCAAAACTTGAAAACTTCACAACACGAAACTTAAACAGAAACTCGTGATAACATTAGTACAAGAAAGCAAACCACCACTTCCTTAGGTACTGTAGCAAACTTAAATTCTACTTGTGCTGATGTTCGGTTACTGTACTTTCAATCTTCCATGGCTAATACCCCCCGATACTATCCATAGTTTCATCAAAATAAGCAACCAACACAACAAAAACAGAATCTATTAACAGCAGACCAGTCTGTAGCAATTTGTATATTTCGTATACCTCTGGTACTTCAAAGTTCTGAAAAATTACGACAGTCTGAAGAATTTGCATAGCAATCAGCATAAAAAATAATCAACTCAAAATCTCTTACATAAGAAAAATGAAAATTCTTTTTGTGAACAGAAAGTTTCTGTCTTTTCCAGCATGACCAAACGATCATCCCCAAGACTAATCATAATGATTTTTCTTAGCACAAACGCAAAAAGAAACACAAAAAACACAATCATAACAGAATTATGAAAGTGTGGAAAACACAAAACAGAAAGAAAAAGGATAGATTCATTGGGTTGCCTTCCAACAAGCGCTATTGTTTAACGCCCTTAGCTAGGCATTCAATGATGCTCTCACAAAAGACAAGAATTGAAGCACAACGAGAGCATCCTAAAGCATGTGAAAATCACATCTAAGTCTAACATACTTCCTATGAATAGGCATTTTATAGGAAAACAAATTGTCAAGACAACCAATAGCTGCCATATGCAAGGAAGAAGAAAAAGACAAGAGCAATCTCAACATCACGAGAGGTGATTTGGTAACATGAAAGTTTCTACCAAAATATTTTCCTCTCTCATAGAAATTACATGTGGGATCATATTAAAATTCAACAATATAGCTATCCCATAGGATATTCTTTTCATGATCCACATGCATGCAAAGTTGACGCTCTTCAAAAATAGTGGGATTATCATCAAACAAAGTCATGACTTCTCCAATCCCACTTTCAGTATTGTTGCAAATATCATATTCATCATGAGGTTTGAACAAATTTTCAAGATCATAAGAAAGATCATCACCCCAATCATGATTATTGCAACTAGTAGTGGACAAAGCAAAACTAGCATCCCCAAGCTTAGGGTTTTGCATAATTTTAGCATGATTATCACTAATAGAATTTATAGTGAAACAATTGCAATCATGCTTTTCATGCAAGGAGCCCTCATGAATCACTTCATAAGTTTCTTCATTACGATTTTCAGAATCACGCAACTCAAGCAAAACTCCATAGAAATAGTCAATTGTCCTCAACTCACTAGCAATTCGTTCAACAATAGTGGGTCTCTTAAAGAGACTAGCTAGTGGATGAGGATCGATATCAATGGATTTTTAGCAAGGAAAGATGCAAGCTAAAAGAAGGCACTTGGTAACACAAGCAAACAGAAAGCGAGCGGAAGAAGGGCAAACGGAAAAAGGCAAATGAAAACGGCAAATGTGAAGTGGGGGAGAGGAAAACGAGTGGCAACTGGCAACAAAAGTAAATGCAAGAGTTTGTGAGACCTACTTGGATAGATCTTGATCTCTCCTCCCCGGCAACGGCCCCAGAAAAGAGCTTGATGTCTACTACGCAACCTTCTCCTTGTAGACGTTGTTGGGCCTCCAAGTGCAGAGGGTTGTAGGACAGTAGCAATTTTCCCTCAAGTGGGTGACCTAAGGTTTATCAATCCGCGGGAGGCGTAGGATGAAGATGGTCTCTCTCAAGCAACCCCGCAACCAAATAACAAAGAGTCTCTTGTGTCCCCAACACACCTAATACAATGGTAAGTTGTATAGGCACACTAGTTCGGCGAAGAGATGGTGATACAAGTGCAATATAGATGGTAGATATAGGTTTTTGTAATCTGAAATCACAAAAATAGGAAGGTAATAAATGGTAAAAGTGAGCACGAATGGTATTGCAATGCGTGGAAACAAGGCCTAGGGTTCATACTTTCACTAGTGAAGTTCTCTCAACAATGATAACATAATTGGATCATATAACTAGCCCTCAACATGCAACAAAGAGTCACTCCAAAGTCACGAATAGCGGGGAACAAACGAAGAGATTATTGTCGGTACGAAACCACCACAAAGTTATTCTTTCTGATCGATCTATTCAAGAGTTCGTACTAGAATAACACCTTAAGATACATATCAACCAAGACCCTAATGTCACCTAGTTACTCCATTGTCACCTCAAGTATCCGTGGGTATGATTATACGATATGCATCACACAATCTCAGAATCATCTATTCAACCAACACATAGAACTTCAAAGAGTGCCCCAAAGTTTCTACCAGAGAGTCAAAATGTGTGCCAACCCCTGTGCATAGGTTCCCAAGGTCACGAACCCGCAAGTTGATCACCAAAACACACGTCAAGCACTCACATGAATCCAGGTGTGCCAACCCATATGCAAAGGTTCCCAAATGTCACAAACCCGCAAGTTGATCACAGCAGATAGACACGTGCAAGACATACATCAAGTGTTCTCAAAGGCTCAATCTGATAAGATAACTCCAAAGGGGAAACTCAATTCATTATAAGAAGGGAGAGGGGGAAGAACATCATAAGATCCAACTATAGTAGCAAAGCCCACGGTACATCGAGATCAAGACATCTCCAGAACACGAGAGAGAGAGAGAGAGATCAAACACATAGCTGCTGGTACATACCCTCAGCCCCGAGGGAGAACTACTCCCTCCTCGTCATGGAGATCGCCGGGATGATGAACATGGCCACCGGAGATGGATTCCCCCTCCGGCAGGGTGCCAGAACAGGCTCCAGATTGGTTTTTGGTGGCTACAGAGGCTTGCGGCGGCGGAACTCCCGATCTAGGTTTATTTTTGGGGGTTTCTGAATTTATAGGAATTTATGGCGGTGGAATTACGCCGGTTGGGCCCACGACGAGGTCACAAGCCTGGTCGCCACCACCTAGGGGGATGGTGGTGGCGTCAGGGCTTGTGACTCCCTCGTGTCTCTTCTGGCCTTCTTCCAAAGCTTCGGGGGTCTCTTTTGGTCCAAAAAAATCATCGTAAAGTTTCATTCCATTTGGACTCCGTTTGAAAATGGGCTAAAAACATGGAAAAAATAGAAACTGGCACTTGGCACTGAGTTAATAGGTTAGTCCCAAAAAAGATACAAAAATAGCATATTCATGCATATAAAACATCCAAAGTTGACAAGATAATAGCATGGAACCATCAAAAATTATAGATACGTTGGAGACGTATCACTGGCCCACTTCATCGACCAAAAACCAACTAGGCACGACACCACTAAGGGCAAGGCCCCTGCGAGGGCCCGATCCTCGCAGGGAGGAGCAGCATCAAGACCCGCAGGTGGCCTCATCAGGACCCCTCTGAAGCGGCGGATATTCCGAGGCAAGGCCCAGCCTCAGGAGTTAAGAATGACGTGTAGGAAGGACAGGCGAGCAGCAGACAAGAGGGCGGAGCAATTTCCCCTTTAGTGCAAAGGTTGCAAGGACATACCGGGGTTCCCATGGCATCTTCCAAAGGTTTCCCCTCTGGTGTAACAAAGTCATCGCCGCCCGCCTACAGGACAGACGTCATCCCTCGACCTGTTCCTGTAGCGTTGGAAGCCACTTTGCACGCGAATACCACCTTTGGGCAGGAGAGCATGTTCCCGTGTTCCCCTTCAAAATTGGCCATTGTGGGATCCCTTCCCGCCAAAACGATAAGGGAAGAGGACCGGGGCCGCCACTATATATAGAGGGTAGGTTACTTCATAGAGGGGGATCCAATCCATTCATTCGCCCATAGGCACCACACAAAGGCCATCCAGCCTCCAGAGGCCCTCGAACACTGTACTAGTTCATCCACCAACCTCCATGAGAGCCAATCCACCAAAGTAGGAGTAGGGTATTACGCTTCTCAGTGGCCCGAACCTGGGTAAACTACCGTGTTCTGTGTCTTCCTCACCATCGAGTGAGTTCTTTGCCATCCACAGCAAGTAGAGAGTTAGGTGAGGCGAGGCCACGAGATATCTTCGTACACGCCCATGAGTTCTAATCTTAAGGGTTTTGCAGAACCCGAAATCCGACATCATTCTCCTCCACAAGATACACATGCTCACAACAAGGGTTAGTAGCACAAGCATTATCGATTAGAACAAAAGGAGGACAAGTAGAAATCTCCTTGGTTAGTTTTACTTGGAGTTGATCAGGAGACTCCTTAAGAGAGGAATGAACAGCTTTCAAGACCTTGTGGGCCTTGTCAAATGTGTCAAATTCTTCCTTGATTCTATCATGGCCAATCCTAAGTGCAACTTTCTCGGATTTAAGCACATGAGTAAGAACGATAGCATGATCAAGATCTTTTTGCAATTTAGCATGATCAACATTGTGTGACTCATCAAGAGCCAACCGAATACCATGCTCTTTTTTTAGAGCAATTGATAGTTCCGTAATCTCATCGGCGTAATCACGACTATGTCCCACCAGCTTGTAGATAGTGTCCTCATGAGTATCAATGAGACCATTGGTCTCACCAAGTTATTCCAAAATAGCAACAAAGTGCTTCTTGGTTTCACCTTTGATGTTACACAGGAATTTGTCAAACTCATTCTCATCAAGCTCCACTACTTCACTATCATCAACACAGTCTAACAATGAAGGAGAAGTAGTGATAGTGGTCTTGATGTTGGGGGTTACCTTATTGATACCTTTGGGCATGAGGCACTTGGCAATGCAGTTCTCGTTGGTGGCGCCGAAGAGAGACACCTTGGGGGAGGAAGTGGCAATGGCCATGGTAGTCGTTGCCATCCCCTCACGGCATGTATCATCCTCATCATCATTGGATGTGTACTCTTCATGTTCTTGCTTGGGAGAGTCTTGGATTTGTCTTTGCGAATGAACTTTCCCCTGTTGTCTTCCCTCTTCTCATAAGGACAATCTGGCACAAAGTGAGTCACATTGCCGCAATTGTAGCATGTCCTTACTCGTTGCTTGTTCTTGGACCCATTTGAGTTGTTCTTGGAGAAGTTGGGCCTTGAGTTTCTCTTGTTGCCCCAAAATTGCCTTGATTCAAGAGCCATGTGCTCGTGATAAGCATACTTTGTGTCTTCGGGGCAACCTTCTTGTTCCTCTTCTTCTTCTTCTTCTTCAGCAATGAGCTTGACTCTCAAGGCAAGGTTGGGTGAGTCTATCTTCGACCGGACACGAGAAAGAGCATTGTCGTCTTGTTCATGATATTCATGGAAATGAACTCAGCCAATACTTCGCTTGAGGTCAAGGTGTGGAAATCTGGCCTTTGACGAATGACGGAGGACATGTCTGTGTTGAATGGCACTATGGACTTGAGAAACTTGTACTTGATCCAAGTTTCATCCATATCCTTGCTCCCATGATCCTGAAGAGTAACGACAAGAGCAGTCACCCTCCGGTAGAGATCACGGGGGTTCTCATCTTCAAGCATCACAAACTCATCGTCCTCATCTAGAACCACTTCAAAGTTGGACCGTTGAATGCTTGAGCTCCCCTTGTACAACACCAAGATGTGGTCCCAACAATCCTTTGCACGGGTGAATGGGCACAAGTGAGATAGATCTTCGAGAGGAACCGCTGATTGAAGGATGAACAAAGTGGAATGATTGTATTGATTGTCCGCCTCTTCTCTTGGAGTGAGGTTGTTTGGATCATGTGGGTAGAAGCCTTGTTTGATGATTCTCCAAAGATTTGTTGAGCTGTGATTCAAATGAGACTTCATGCAAAAGGCCCAATTAGCGAAATCACCTTTAACAAGTTTAGGAGGAGGTGCAAGGTTTTTAATATGCGGTGTAGGGACCGGTCCTTCATAGACCGGGGGAGGAGGAACCGAGGCAAAGGTTCCTGTCCCATTCTTGTCAAGAGGGGAAGAAGTTCGAGTACCCTTGGCCGTTTCCTTTTGAGAATTGGCCTCCAACTCTGATGTAGTGGGTTTAACGAGAAGCAATGGGTCGGGAGAATTCTTCATCCCCTCAAGTAATTCTTTAAGCATGAACTTGACTTCGGTCGTCATGGACGTCTTGAGTGAGGCCATAGCCTCATTCAAGCCGTCCTGTGTGATCGAACTCAACTCCACGGCCTCGGGCACTTCGTGATCAATCACACCATCGTCAACCATACTCTTCGGGTGGTGAAACCCTTAATAAAGAGACGTGGCTCTCATACCAATTGAAAGGATGGATATTTGACTAGAGGGGGGTGAATAGGCAACTACCAATTTTTAGCTCTTCTTAACAAATTAGGGTTAGCAGCAAAAGGTTCTCTAGATGAACAATTAGGTGAGCAACCTATACGAAGCTAACAACCACGACAGCAAGTGCAAGCAAGGACTACACCACAACAATAATAACTACAGAGTAAAGTTAAGAGATAACCGCAAGTGGAACCGGTGGAGAAGAGGATGTGTTACCGAAGTTCCTTCCTTTTGATAGGAAGCACGTCTCCATTGGAGCGGTGTGGAGGCACAATGCTCCCCAAGAAGACACTAGGGACACTGTATTCTCCTAACGCCCTCACACAATGCGAGCTGCTGTGATTCCAGTATTGGTGCCATTGAAGGCGGCAACCGGACCTTTAGAAACAAGATTGGGGCAATCTCCACACAAAGCTTGGAGGCTCCCAACAAGACCACAATGTTGGAAATATACCCTAGAGGCAATGATAAAATAGATATTATTATATTTCCTGTTTCAAGATAAGCGTTTATTATCCATGCTATAATTGTATTGAATGAAAACAATGTCGATACATAGACACAACAATGTCCCTAGCAAGCCTCTAGTTGGCTAGCCAGTTGATCAAGGATGGTCAAGGTTTTCTGACCATATGCAAGTGTTGTCACTTGATAACTTGATCACATCATTAGGAGAATCATGTGATGGACTAGAGCCACACTATGAACGTAGCATGTGATCGTGTCATTTTATTGCTATTGTTTTCTGTGTGTCAAGTATTTATTCCTATGACCATGAGATCATATAACTCACTGACACCAGAGGAATATCTTGTGTGTATCAAACTCCGCAATGCAACTGAGTGACTATAAATGTCCTCTACAGGTATCTCCGAAGGTGTCCGTTGAGTTAGTATGGATCAAGATTGGGATTTGTCACTCCGTGTGATGGAGAGGTATCTCGGGGCCCACTCGGTAATACAACATCACAAAACAAGCCTCGCAAGCAATGTGACTAAGTGTAAGTCACAAGATCTTGTATTACGGAACGAGTAAAGAGACTTGCCAATAACGAGATTGAAATAGGTATACGGATACCGACGATTGAATCTCGGGCAAGTAACATATCGAAGGACAAAGGGAATGACATACGGGATTAGATGAATCCTTGGCACAGAGGTTCAACCGATACGCTTTCGAGACATAACCTTGCGAGTTGCCACGTGCAACTCAAACCTATACCACGTAGTTCTTCCTCAAGATCGGATTTCTGCGGAGCTTGGGAGGAGCCTTGCAGGAGTAGATCATCACCACCACTGGAGCGCCGTCATGCTGCCGGAGAACTAATCTACTTCTCCATCTCTCTTGCTGGATCAAGAAGGCCGAGATCGTCATCGAGCTATACGTGTGCTGAACGTGGAGGTGCCGTCCGTTTGGCGCTAGATCGGAACGGATCGTGGGACGACGGTGATTTGAATCACGAAGCTGTACCACTACATCAACCGCGTTTCTTAAGGCTTCCCGCTTAGCGATCTACAAGGGTATGTGGATCTAATCTCCTCATGTAGATGAACATCACCATGATAGGCCTTCGTGTGCATAGGAATTTTTTTGTTTCCCATGCAACGTTCCCCAACAGTGGCATGATGAGCTAGGTTCATGCGTAGATGTTATCTCAAGTAGTACACAAAAGGTTTTGTGGGTGTTGATGTTTGATTTTCTGCCCTCCTTAGTCTTTTCTCAATTCGGCGATATTGTTGGATTGAAGCGACCTGGACCGACATTACTCGTACGCTTACGAGAGACTGGTTTCATCGACTCACATGCAACTCGTTGCATAAAGATGACTGGCGGGTGTCGGTTTCTTCAACTTCAGTTGAATTGGTTTTGCCCGAGGCGGTCCTTGGAGAGAGGTTAAATAGCAATTTGCACATCTCCGTTGTGGTTTTTGCGTAAGTAAGATGCGATCATACTAGATACCCATAGCAACCACGTAAAACATGCAACAACAAATTAGAGCACGACTAACTTGTTTTTGCAGGGTATGCTTGTGGTATGATATGTCCAATGACGTGATGTGATATATTGGATGTATGAGATGATCATGTTGTAATAGTTAATATTGACTTGCATGTTGATGCTACGGCAACCCGCAGGAGTCACAGGGTTGTCTTTAAACTAACGTTTGTGTTTGCAGATGCGTTTAGTATATTGCTAGGTTGTAGATTTAGTAGTAATAGCATAGATAGCACGACAACCTCGATGGCGGCACGATGATGGAGATCGTGATGATGGAGATCATGGTGTGGCGCCGGTGACAAGAAGATCATGCTGGTGCTTTGGTGATGGAGATCAAGAAGCACAAGATGATGGCCATATCATGTCACTTCTGAATTGCATGTGATGTTAATCCTTTTATGCACCTTATTTTAATTAGAACGATGATAGCATTATAAGGTGATCTCTCACGAAAATTTAAAGATGAAATTGTGTTCTCCCCGATTGTCGACCGTTGTGACAGTTCGTCGTTTTGAGACACCACGTGATGATCGGGTGTGATAGACTCAACGTTCACATACAACAGGTGCAAAATAGTTGCACACGCGGAACACTCGGGTTAAACTTGACGAGCCTAGCATGTGCAGACATGGGCTCGGAACACAAGAGACTGAAAGGTCGAGCATGAATCGTATAGTTGATATGATTAGCATAGCGATGCTTACCACTCAAACTATACTCAACTCACGTGATGATCGGACTTGAGTTAGTGAATTTGGATCATGTACCACTCAAATGACTAGAGAGACGTACTTTTTGAGTGCGAGTTTATCAGTAATTCGATTAGTTAAACTCTAATTATCTTAAACATAGTCTAAGCCCACTTTGCAATATTTTATGTTGTAGATCAATGGCTCACGCAGTAGCAACCCTAAATTTCAATATGTTCCTAGAGAAAGCTAAGTTGAAAGATAATGGAAGCAACTTTGTAGACTGGGCTCATAATCTAAAGCTGCTCTTGCAAGCTGGGAAGAAGGATTATGTCCTTAATGCAGCGCTAGGAGATGAACCAGCCGCTACGTCTAGCCAAGATGTTTTGAACGCCTGGTTAACACGTAAGGAGGACTACTCAGTAGTTCAATGTGCAGTCTTGTATGGCTTAGAACCGGGACTTCAACGTCGCTTTGAGCATCATGGAGCATATGAGATGTTCCAGGAGTTGAAGTTTATCTTTCAGAAGAACGCCCGGATCGAGAGGTATGATACATCCGCTAAATTCTATGCTTGCAAGATGGAGGAGAATTCATCTGTGAGTGAACATGTGCTCAAAATGTCTAGGTACTCAAACCGTCTAGCTGAGTTGGGGATTGAAATCCTGCAAGAGGCTATCATTGACAGAATTCTTCAATCACTGCCACCAAGCTATAAGAGCTTTGTGTTGAACTATAACATGCAAGGGATGAACAAGTCACCCGACGAGTTATTCGCGATGCTGAAAGTCGCAGAGTCAGAACTCCGGAAAGAGCATCAAGTGTTGACGGTCAATAAGACCATTGGTTTCAAGAGAAACAACAAAGGCAAGAAGGGTAACTCCAAGAAGAGCGGCAAGCCTGTTGCCAATCTGACGAAGAAACCCAAGGCTGGACCTAAGCCTGAAACAGTGTGTTATTATTGCAAGGGAATGGGTCACTGGAAGCGCAACTACCGCAAGTATTTGGCTGATAAGAAGGCGGCCAAAGAAAAATCAGGTATATTTGATATACATGTTATTGATGTGTACTTAACCAACTCTCATAGTAGTGCCTCAATATTTGATACCGGTTCTGTTGCTCATATTTGCAACTCGAAGCAAGAACTGCGGAATAAACGAAGGCTGGCGAAGGATGAAGTGACGATGCGCGTGGGAAATGGTTCCAAGGTTGATGCAATTGCCGTCGGCACAGTCTCACTTCAGTTACCATCAGGATTAGTTATGAACTTAAATAATTGTTATTTAGTGCCTGTGTTAAGCATGAACATTATATCTGGATCTTGTTTATTGTGAGACGGTTACTCGTTTAAATCAGAGAATAATGGTTGTTCTATTTCTATGAGTAATATCTTTTATGGTCATGCACCCAATGTGAGAGGATTGTTCATATTGAATCTTGATTGTGATGATACACATATACATAACATTTAGACCAAAAGATGTAGAGTTAACAATGATAGCGCCATGTTTTTGTGGCACTGCCACTTAGGTCATATTGGTGTAAAGCGCATGAAGAAACTCCATTCCGATGGGCTTTTGGAGTCACTTGATTTTGAATAACTTGACACATGCGAACCATGCCTCATGGACAAGATGACTAAGACTCCGTTCTCCGGAACAATGGAGTGTGCAAGTGACTTGTTGGAAATCATACATACCAATGTGTGCGGTCTGATGAGTGTGGAGGCACGTGGCGGATATCGTTATTTTCTCACCTTCACTGACGACTTGAGTAGGTATGGATATATCTACTTGATGAAGCACAAGTCTTAAACGTTTGAGAAGTTCAAGCAATTTCAGAGTTAAGTTGAGAATCATCGTAACAAGACGATCAAGTTCCTACGTTCTGATCGTGGGGGTGAGTATCTGAGTTTCGAGTTTGGTGCTCACTTAAGACAATGTGGAATTGTTTGACAGTTGACACCTCCTGGAACACCACAACGTAATGGTGTGTCCGAACGTCGTAATCGTACTTTGTTAGAAATGGTGAGATCTATGATGTCTCTTACCGATTTGCCGTTATCATTTTGGGTTATGCATTAGAGACAACTGCATTCACTTTAAATGGGGCACCATCAAAATCAGTTGAGACGACACGATACGAGCTGTGGTATGGCAAAAAACCAAAGTTGTTGTTTCTTAAAGTTTGAGGATGTGATGCTTATGTCAAAAAGCTTCAGCCTGAAAAGCTGGAACCCAAAGCGGAAAAAGTGTCTTCATAGGTTACCCAGAGGAGACAGTTGGGTACACCTTCTATCTCAAATCCGAGGGCAAAGTGTTTGTTGCTAAGAACAAAGCTTTTCTTGAGAAGGAGTTTCTCTCGAAAGAATTGAGTGGGAGGAAGATAGCACTTGATGAGGTTGTCGAACCTCTAATCCCTCTAGATGGTGCCACAGGGCAAGGGGAAACCTTTGTCGAAGCAACGCCGGTTGAGGAGGAAGTTAATGATGATGATCATGAAACTTCGGATCAAGTTCCCATCGGACCTCGCAGGTCGACAAGATCACGTACTGCTCCTGAGTGGTACGGTAATCCTGTCTTATCAATCATGTTGTTAGACAACAATGAACCTGCGAATTATGAAGAAGCAATGGTGGGCCTGGATTCCAACAAATGGTTGGAGGCCATGAAGTCCGAGATAGGATCTATGTACGAAAACAAAGTATGGACTTTGGAAGTATTACTTGAAGGCCGCAAGGCTATTCAGAACAAATGGATCTTTAAGAAGAAGACGGACGCGGACGGTAATGTGACCGTTTATAAAGCTCGACTTGTGGCAAAGGGTTTTTCACAAGTTCAAGGAGTTGACTACGATGAGACATTCTCACCAGTAGCGATGCTTAAGTCCGTCCGAATCATGTTAGCAATAGCTGCATTTTTCTATTATGAAATCTGGCAGATGGATGTCAAAATGGCATTCGTTAACAGTCTTCTTAAGGAAGAGTTGTATATGATGCAACCCGAAGGTTTTGTTGATAAAGAGAATGCTAACAAAGTATGCAAGCTCCAGCGATCCATTTATGGACTGGTGCAAGCATCTCGGAGTTGGAATAAGCGCTTTGATGAGGTGATCAAAGCATTTGGGTTTGTACAAGTGGTTGGAGAATCTTGTATTTACAAGAAAGTGAGTTGGAGCTCTGTGGCGTTTCTAATATTATATGTGGATGACATATTGCTGTTTGGAAACAATGTGGAGTTTTTGGAGAGTGTAAAGGATTACTTGAATAAAATTTCTCAATGAAGGGCCTAGGAGAAGCTGCTTACCTCCTACATTAAGATGTATTGGGATAGATCGAGGCGTCTGATAGGACTTTCACAAAGCACATACCTTCATAAAGTTTTGAAGAATTTCAAAATGGGACAGTCGAAGAAGGGGTTCTTGCCAGTGTTACAAGGTATAAAATTGAGTAAGACTGAGTGCCCAGCAACTGCGGAAGATAGAGAAAAGATGAGTACCGTCCCCTATGCTTCAGCCATTGGTTCTATCATGTATGCAATTCTGTGCACTAGTCCGGACGTCAGCCTGTCCATAAGTATGGCAGGCTGGTTTCAAAGTTATCCACGAGTGGATCACTGGACGGCGGTCAAGAATATTCTGAAGTACCTGAAAAGGACTAAGGAAATGTTTCTCGTTTATAGAGGTGACGAAGAGCTGGTCGTAAAGGGTTACGTCGATGCAAGCTTTGACACCGATCCGGATGACTCTAAGTCTCAAACCGGATACGTATTTATTCTTAATGGGGGTGCGGTAAGCTGGTGCAGTTCCAAGCTAAGCGTCGTAGCAGATTCTACATGTGAAGCGGAGTACATGGCTGCCTCGGAAGCAGCTAAGGAGGGTGTCTGCATGAAGCAGTTCATGACGGATCTTGGAGTTGTGCCAAGCGCACTAAATCCAATAACTCTGTTCTGTGACAACACTGGTGCCATTGCTTTAGCAAAGGAACCAAGGTTTCACAAGAAAACCAGACACATCAAATGACGCTTCAACCTCATCCGCGACTACGTCGAAGGAGAGGATGCAAATATTTGCAAAGTGCACACGGATCTGAATGTAGCAGATCCGCTGACTAAACCTCTTCCACAAGCGAAGCATGATCAACACCAGAACTATATGGGTGTTAGATTCATAACAATGTAAATCACATAGCAATGTGAGGACTAGATTATTGACTCTAGTGCAAGTGGGAGACTGTTCGAAATATGCCCTAGAGGCAATGATAAAATAGTTATTATTATATTTCCTGTTTCAAGATAATCGTTTATTATCCATGCTATAATTGTATTCAATGAAAACATAGATACATGTGTGGATACATAGACAAAACAATGTCCCTAGCAAGCCTCTAGTTGGCTAGCTAATTCATCAAGGATGGTCAAGGTTTTCTGACCATATGCAAGTGTTGTCACTTGATAACTGGATCACATCATTAGGATAATCATGTGATGGACTAGATCCTAACTATGAACGTAGCATGTGATCGTGTCATTTTATTGCTATTGTTTTCTGTGTGTCAAGTTTTTATTCCTATGACCATGAGATCATATAACTCACTGACACCGGAGGAATACCTTGTGTGTATCAAACATCGCAACATAAATGGGTGATTATAAAGGTGCTCTACATGTATCTCCGAAGGTGTCCGTTGAGTTAGTATGGATCAAGATTGGGATTTGTCACTCCGTGTGACGAAGAGGTATCTCGGGGCCCACTCGGTAATACAACATCACAAACAAGCCTTGCAAGCAATGTGACTAAGTTTAAGTCACATGATCGTGTATTACGGAACGAGTAAAGAGACTTGCTAGTAACGAGATTGAAATAGGTATACGGATACCGACGATCGAATCTTGGGCAAGTAACATACCGAAGGACAAAGGGAATGACATACATGATTATATGAATCCTTGGCACAGAGTTCAACCGATAAGATCTTCGGAGAATATGTAGGATCCAATATGGACATCCAGGTCCCGCTATTGGATATTGACCAAGGAGTGTCTCGGGTCATGTCTACATAGTTCTCGAACCCGCAGGGTCTGCACACTTAAGGTTCGATGATGTTTTAGTATAGTTGAGTTATATGTGTGGTTATCAAAGGTTGTTCAGAGTCCTAGATGAGATCACGGACGTCATGAGGGTTTCCGGAATGGTCCGGAAACAAAGATTGATATATAGGATGGTTTCATTTGGTCACCGGAAAGTTTCGGGCATTTCCGACAGTGTACCGGGAGTGACGAATGGGTTCCGGGTATTCACCGGGAGGGGCCCACCCACCCGGGAGTGAGCCCAGTGACCCTAGGGTGGCGCACCAACTCTTAGTGGGCTGGTGAGGCCAGCCCAATAGGGCCATGCCGCCACAAGGTAAAAATACCAAAGGAAAAAAAGGAAAGAGGGAGGTGGGAAGGAAGGAGTGGACTCCTTCCCCCAAACCGAATTGTGCTGGGAGTCCACCTCCTCCCTTCGGCCGATGCCCTTGGGGTTCCCTTGAGCCCCAATGCTAGCCCCTCCCCTCCTCCTATATATACTGGTGGTTTTAGGGCTGTTGAGACACAACTTTGCAACATGCAACTCAAACCTATACCACGTAGTTCTTCCTCTAGATCGGATTTCTGTGGAGCTCGGGCAGAGCCCTGGAGGAGTAGATCATCACCACCACCGGAGCGCCGTCACGCTGCCGGAGAACTCATCTAATAATCCGTCTCTCTTGCTGGATCAAGAAGGCCGAGATCGTCATCGAGCTGTACGTGTGCTCAACGCGGAGGTGCCGTTCGTTCAGCGCTAGATCGGAACGGATCGTGGGACGACGGTTGTTTGAATCACGAAGTTGTACCACTACATCAACCATGTTTCTTAACGCTTCCCACTTAGCGATCTACAAGGGTATGTGGATCTAATATCCTCTCATAGATGAACATCACCATGATAGGTCTTCGTGTGCATAGGAATTTTTTTTGTTTCCCATGCAACGTTCCCCAACACACGAAGCTTCACCACAATGGAATGTGGTTCCGAGGTGACCTCAACCGTCTAGGGGGCTCAAACACCCAAGAGTAACAAGATCCGCAAGGGATTAGTCGAGGCAATTAAATATCTCTTGGTGGAAGTGTAGATCAGGGCCTTCTCAACCAATCCCTAGGAAATCAACAAGTTTGATTGGCTAGGGAGAGAGATCGGGTGGAAATGAGCTTTGGAGAAACAATGGAGCTTGGGGAGGTAAGAGGTGATCTTTCAAAGGAAGAAGACCCCTTTATATAATGGGGGGAAGAATCCAACCGTTAACCCCCAGTCACATCACGAGAAGAACGGTACTACCGCTCTTAGGAGCGGTACTACCGCACGGTAGGTTCACCAACCACAGTAGTAAAAACTTACTACCGTGCCTACCACTGCCGAGGCAAAAGGATGCGCAAAAAGTCCAACAGATCGGTAGTAAAAAACTACTACCTCCCATAGAGCGGTACTACCGGCTAGAGAGCGGTAGTAAAAACTACTACCGCCCATAGAGCGGTACTACCGCTGTGCCTGCGGTACTACCGCTGGCCCTTTTGCACAGACATGGAAAAACATGTTGAAGCTCCATTAACGCAAGGGAAAGGTGGTGCAATAGAAATGAGTACGTGTTGATTCCACCCAAACCTTTCCAAAGCGGACCCCCTCTTAATAGTACGACTTTTCTACGACTCAAATCCACCAAAGAGAAACGTAGAAAGAAACTGTCTTTGAAAGATTTCGAGGGGCACCAAATCATCTTGTGCTTAGTCATGAATTATCTGAAATACTCAATGCACACGATTAGTCCGCACATGCATTGTCATCAATCACCAAAACCACTTAGGGAGAAATATGCCCTAACACATGGGACCCACGAGGGAGGCACAAGCCAACAGGCCGCGCCCCACACCCATGCCACGGTTTGATGGCTTGTGGGGCCCTCGTGTGCCTCCCGGGCTCCGACTTCCTCTCGAGCATGTATTGTAGTCCAGAAAAAATCGTTATATATACTCCCATTTTTTTGACTATCGCATCACGAGGTTTTCCTCTCTGGTTGTTTCAAGCTGTTTTCTGATTGATCTAGATTGGCATGACTTCACCAAGCACTTCCAAGGACAAGTTTTTTGACAAGGTCATTGATGTCTACTACACAACTTATTCTTGTATACACGTGTTGGGCCTCCAAGCGCAGATTTTTGTAGGACAATAGCAATTTTCCCTCAAGTGGATGACCTAAGGTTTATCAATCCGTGGGAGGCGTAGGATGAAGATAGTCTCTCTCAAGTAACCCTGCAATCAAATACAAGAAATCTCTTGTGTCCCCGACACACCCAATACAATGGCAAATTATGTCGGTGCACTAGTTCGGCGAAGAGATGATGATAAAAGTGTGGTATGGTTAGTATATATGAGTTTTTGTAGTGTGAACAATAGCAGAATAGCAAGGTAGTAAATAATAAAATGGAGCACAAACGGTATTGCAATGATAGAAAATGAGGCCTAGGATGCATACTTTCACTAGTACAACTCTCAACAAGAAAATAGCATACGGTGGGTAAACAAATTACTTTTGAGAAACTGATAGAAAAGAAAATAATCATGATGCTATCCAAGGCAATGATCATGACATAGGCATCACATCCAAATCAAGTAAACCGACTCTTGCCCGCATCTACTACTATTACTTCACACATAGACCACTATCCAACATGAATCTAGTGTATTAAGTTCATAAGAATTAAGTAATGCATTAAGAAAAATGACATGATGTAGTCAAGACAAAAGCATATAATAATTCATCCCAACTTTTTATCCTTAATGGCAACAACACATGCTTATCAACTCCCCTTCTGTCACTAGGACTGAACACCGCAAGCTCAAACCATTACCGAGCACCTCTTCCCATTGCAAGAAGATCTAATCTAGTTGGCTAAACCAAACCAGAACTTCGGAGAAGAAATACAAGGCCATACTAAATCATGCATAAAAGAGATCAACAAAGAACTCAGATAAAACAAGGATAGATCTGATCATAAACTCACAATTCATCGGATCAAAACAAACACACCGCACGAAGTCATTACATCGAATGGATCTCCATGGAGATCATGGAGATTGTTGTATTGAGATACAAATAAAGAGAGATAAAACACATAGCAACTAGTACATACCCCCTAGCCTCGAGGGTGGACTACTCCCTCCTTGTCATGGTGCCAGAACAGGGTCCAGATTGGTTTTTCAAAGGATACAGAGGCGTGTGGCGACGGAGTCCAAATTCTAGGTTATCCATCGGAGGTTTCTATATATATATGTGAATTTTTGGCATTGGTTTCACGTGAAGGGGAGCCTCAGGGGGCCACACAACATCAGCCCACGCCCAAGGGGGGGGGGGTTGTTGTGTGGGCACCCTGAGCATCTTCTGGTCCTTCCTTGAAGCTTCCTAGGGCTCTTTGCTTATATAAAAAATCATCAAAAAGTTTCTTGCATTTGGAGAACTTTTATTTCTACACAAAAAACAACACCACGGTAGTTGTGGTGAAAACAACGCCAGTACGGGTTAGTTCTAATCAAATCATACCAAAACCATATAGAACTGTTATAAAAATGGCATGAATACTTCGTAAATTATAGATACGTTGGAGACGTATCAGCATCCCCAAGCTTAATTCCCGCGCGTCCTCGAGTAGGTAAATGATAAAAGAAATTATTTATGAAGTGTGAATGCTAGCATAGTGCATAAGTTTGATCAATGATAATTTCAATCACTTTCTCTATCACCATAACAACAAATTATGCTCATAAAAATCATCATGATCAATTAGCAACTAATTCACAAGTTATGCTTCAAACAATGCATTCTCTTGAAACTCAACAACCTATGTTCTTAGTCACCAAGCAATTGCAATTCAACTTAATTCAACAAAGTCTAAGAAAGAGCTCCACATAGTCAATTATCATTTAATCTTCCATGATTGCTACTACTCAAAGAATATTTTTAGAACAAATGGCATCCATCGAACACAGAGAAAGATAGGGGCATAAGTTAGACCTCCCAACTTATTTATCATAGAGATAATTGTCAACAATAATAATTCATGATCAAATACATCTGACTGGTCATATGTGCTTAGATCTTTCCGCCACATGATATTTCCCAACTACAAAGTAGGTTGGGAGAAGGAATTGACTCAACATGAAAGTAAATAGCATAAAATTAAATAACATGAAAGTAAAAGATAGGCCCTTCGCAGAGGGAAGAAGAGGTTGTCATGCATTTTTTATTTTTGGATGCACAAACTCTTAGTGCAAAGGAACGTCACGTGATATTGCCCCTTGTGATAGACACCTTTATTATGCAGTCCGTCGCTTTTATTGCTTTACCATCACAAGTTCGTATCACGCTTATTTTCCCTTACAATAAAAGATCGTATTTAATTTAGGAGCAATTTTTATTGCTTTTTGCACCGATGACCACTTACTTGAAGGATCTTATTCAATCCATAGGTAAATATGGTGGACACTTATGGCAAGGAACTGGGTTTAAGGGTTTTTGGATGCACAAGTAGTATGTCTACTTAGTGTGAATTTTGGGATAGAAAAAGATCCTAAGCAAGCACCACCTGTTGGAGGATCCATAACAATATAACTTCTATGCAAATATACCCAAACATAACTCATTACGTTGTCTTCCTTGTCCAACTTCAATAAATTTTGTCAAGTTTGAAAATAATTAATGAGTATTCACAATCATAAAATATGTCCAAGATAATATATTTATATGTGAAAGTTCTCTTCCTCATACTATTCATTCATGAATTGCTTGTATGACCAATAATGTGATTGTCAAGCTTCAAAAGATTTCACCATCTAAACTCAATGTGAAGCTACAGCTAGGCATAATACAAGCATATGAAGCTCATAATACTTCAACTTTATGATATTCATTTCATTCACAATTTACTCATAGGATACAAGTGAATAACAAGAGTAAATGACAAACTACTCCAAAAAGATATAAGTGAAGATCAAATGAGTAGTCAAACAATTAAGTAGCTATGTGAGGACTCTCCCTAAATAAAGATTTCAGATCTTGATGATATTATTAAAATAGCAAACAGAAGGGAAATAAAATGACACACCAAGTATAGCACAACGCATGTGAAGAAGCAAAAACTTAGGCTCAACGAAAACTAACAGATAATTGTTGAAGAAGAAAGATGGGATGCCTACCGAGGCATACCCAAGCTTAGTTGCTTGAGAATTCTTGAAATATTTTCTTGTTATGCCTTGGGAATCCCCAAGCTTGATATTTTGTGTCTCCTTAATTCCTCTCATATCACGGTTTTTCTGAATCTTAAAAACTTCATACACATAAAACTCAACAAGAACTCGTTTGATAAGTTAGTATAGATCAATGGAAAACCTTATCATTATGTACTGTAACAAATCACTAAAATTATAATTTAACATTGCATACTAAATTAATCTGTATATTTAATATTCCTATCCTTGAATAGGACCATTGAGCAAGCCAACATATGCAAACGATGCAAACATAACAACAATCTGTCTAAACAGGACAGTCTGTAAAGAATGCGGCAAGATCCATGCTTAATTAACTCCAGAGTTTTTGAATGTTTACCACATTGTATATAATTTATAATAGCATGTTGTGTCAAAATATCAAGATTTTATTACATACTGAATTTTCTAGGGAATTTTTGGACTAACAAAAAACTTTATTTTTTGAAACAGCAAGTCATTCACGTGTAAATTAAGCATGGTAAAGGCTAGACCTCACACTCTTACTGAAATAAAGGATACAAAACTTTATTACAAATAAAATAAAGAAGCAAATCAACAAAAGAAAATGAAGTTACAAGCAAAAAACATATCATGTGACGTATAAAAATATAGTCCCATGTGAGGTTACCGATAATGTTGAAGACGAAAGAGGAGATGCCTTCCGGGGCATCCCCAAGCTTGGTTGCTTGGATATTCCTTGATTATTACCTTGGGGTGCCTTGGGAATCTCCAAGATTTGGGTATTTACACTCCTTATTCTCCTCATACCGATATCTCACCCAAAGCATGAAAACTTCAATCACACAAAACTTAACAGAACTTCTTGAGATGGGTTATTATGATAAAGAGCAAATCATTCACTTAGGTACTGTAAAAGACAAGATCCATAATTGTTCTAACACAATTACTACTGTAATATATAATTACCACAATTTATATCACTTAATATAAGCTATGGAAATGCTAAAACAAGCAAACTATTCAAACAAGGCAGATTCTGTCAAAAACAGAACAATCTGTAATGATCTGAACAATCACCAAACTTCTGCAACTCCAAAAATTATGAAAAAATAGGAAAACGTGGGGAATTTGTATATAGATCATGTGTAAATATATCACAAGCTTTTTACGCGCTGGTGAATTTATAAAAATTCTGCACTGAGCACAAAAGTTTCTGTTTTTGCACAAAATCAAGTCAACTATCATCCACACTATCCCAAAGGCTTTACTTGGCACATTATGGAAATGAAATCTATAAAACATGATCACTACAATACCTTAATCATGTGTACACACTAAAACAACAGGTAAAAGTGTTGGGTTGTCTCCTAGCAAGCACTTTTATTTAATGCCTTTCAAGCTAGGCATGATGATTTCAATGTTGCTCACACAAAAGATAAGAGTTGAAATACAAAGAGGGCATCATGAAGCATATGGCCAACACATTTAATTCTAACCCACTTCCTATGCATAGGGATTTTTGAACAAATAATTTGTTGGAGCAAGAATCAACTAGCATAGGAAGGCAAAACAAGCATGACTTCAAAACTTTCAACACATAAAGAGGAAACTTGATATTTTTGCAATAAGTAAAAGCATATGTTCCTCTCTCAAAATAATTTTCAGTAGCATTATGAATGAATTCGACAATATAACCAGCACATAAAGCATTCTTTTCATGATCCACAAGCATAGAAAATTTATTACTCTCCACACAAGATAATTTCTTCTCATCAATAATAGTAGGAACAAACTCAACAAAGTGACTATCATGAGAAACTTGATTGACATAATCTAATTGAAAATAAAAATCATGATGACAAGTTTCATCATTATTCTTTATAGCATACATGTCATCACAATAGTCATCATAAATAGGGGGCATGCTTTCATCATAATAAATTTGCTCATGAAAACTTGGGGGACTAAAAATATCATCTTCATGAAACATAGCATCCCCAAGCTTGTGGCTTTGCACATCATTAGCATCATGGATATTCATAGAAAGCATACTAACAACATTGCAATCATGCTCATCATTCAAATTAAACATTTTATAGAATTCTTCTTCAATCAACTGAGCACAATTTTAAGAATCGTTATTTTCAAGAAAGACATCATAAAGTTAAAGCATTTCATGCAACTTCAATTCCATTTTGTTAGTTTTCTTTTAAAAAACCAAACTAGTGATAAAACAAGAAAGTAAAAGACTCGATTGCAAGATCTAAAGATATACGTTCAAGCACTCACCTCCCCAGAAACGGCGCCTGAAAAGAGCTTGATGTCTACTATACAACTTGTTCTTCTAGAGACGTGTTGGGACACCAAGCATGGTGTTTTGTAGGACAGTAGCAATTTTCCCTCAAGTGGATGACCTAAGGTTTATCAATACGTGGGAGGCGTAGGATGAAGATAGTCTCTCTCAAGCAACCCTGCAATCAAATACAAGAAATCTCTTGTGTCCCCAACACACCCAATACAATGGCAAATTGTATCGGTGCACTAGTTCGGCGAAGAGATGATGATAAAAGTGTGGTATGGTTAGTATATATGAGTTTTTGTAGTGTGAACAATAAAAAAACAGCAAGATAGTAAATAATAAAATGAAGCACAAATGGTATTGCAATGCTAGAAAATGAGGCCTAGGATACATACTTTCATTAGTGGAATCTCTCAACAAGAAAATAACATACGATGGGTAAACAAATTACTATTGGGCAATTGAAAGAAAAGAAAATAATCATCATTCCATCCAAGGCAATGATCATGATATAGGCATCACATCCAAATCAAGTAAACCGATTCCTTCCTGCATCTACTACTATTACTTCACACATCGACCGCTATCCAACATGCATCTAGTGTCTTAAGTTCATAAGAAGGAAGTAATGCATTAAGAACGATGACATGATGTAGTAAAGACAAAAGCATATAAGAATTCATCCAAAATTGTTATCCTTAATGGCAACAATACATGTGTATCAACTGCCCTTCTGTCACTAGGACTGAACACCGCAATATCGAACCCATTACTGAGCACGTCTTCCCATTGCAAGAAGATCTAATCTAGTTGGCCAAACCAAACCAAAATTTCGAAGAAGAAATACAAGGCTATACTAAATCGTGCATAAGAGAGATAAGCAAAGAACTCAAATAAAACAAGGATATATCTGATCATAAACTCAATTCATCGGATCCCAACAAACACACCACACAAAGTCATTAGATCGAATGGAACTCCATGGAGATCATGGAGACTGTTGTATTGAGATACAAAGAGAGAGAGAGAGAGAGGGAGAGAGAGAGAGATCAAACCCATAGCTACTAGTACATACCCCTAGCCTTGAGGGTGGACTACTCCCTCCTTGTCATGCTGGCCACCGAGATGATGAAGATGGCATCCGGTGATGATTCCCCCTCCGACTGTGTGCCAGAACAGGGTCCAGATTGGTTTTCGGAGGATACAAAGGCGTGCGACGGAGTCCAAGTTCTATGTTATCCATAGAAAGTTTCTATATATATGTGAATTTTTGGCTTTGGTTTCATGCGAAGGGGAGCCTCAGGGGGCCCGCACAACATCAGCCCACGCCCAAGGGGGGCGCCCCGGTGTTGTGTGGGCACCCTGAGCATCTTCTGGTCCTTCCTCAAAGCTTCCTGGGTCTATTTCCTTATATAAAAAATCTTTAAAAAGTTTCGTTGCATTTGGAGAACTTTTATTTTTGCACAAAAAACAACACCACGGTAGTTCTGCTGAAAACGACGTCAGTATGGCTTAGTTCTAATCAAATCATACCAAAACCATATAGAATTCTGATAAACATGGCATGAATACTTCATAAATTATAGATACGTTGGATACGTATGAGTCATCAACCCCTAACTACCGGAGGTGATGAGGCACCCTCAAGCTATTGAGATACATGAGGGGGTGCTTCACATCCGGAATATTCAAGGTCCCAAGAAGGAGGGAAGCAAGAAGTTGAGGCTCGCCGTAGTGGAACAGGAGGTATTCAAGTACCATGGGATGGTTGAACATGGTTTGAGTGCTAACCACTCAAAGATCACGAACTTCATCGGGGAGAACAAGCTGGACAGTGCTACCTTTTCAGCTTGCGTTGGTTTTTCCCTTGAAGAGGAAATGGTGATGCAGCACAGTAGGAGTAAGTATTTACCTCAGTTTGAGAACCAAGGAATCAATCCAGTAGGAGTATCAAGACAAGTCACCAATGTACCTGCGCAAAAACAAACAAACTTGCACCCAACGCAATAAAGGGGTTGTCAATCCCTTCACGATTATTTGCAAGGTGAGATCTGAAGGTGGAAAGTGCAACAAAGTAAAAGTGTAGAGCTCAAATTATGATGTGAAGTAGACCCCGGGGCCATAGTGTCCACTAGAGGCTTCTCTCATGATAGAAAGTATTACGGTGGGTGAACGAATTACTGTCGAGCAATTGATAGAATCGCGCAAAGTCATGATAATATCTAAGGCAATGGTCATACATATAGGCATCACGTCCGAGACAAGTAGACCGATACTTTCTGCATCTACTACTATTACTCTACACATCGACCGCTATCCAACATGCATCTAGTGTATTAAGTTCATAACAAATGGAGTAACGCCTTAAGCAATATGACATGATGTAGAGGGATAGATTCATGCAATAGATACAAACCCCATCTTTTTACCCTTTATGGCAACAACATGATGCGTGCTCACTACCCCTTCTACCACTAGGTGAGGACACTGCACCGTATGAACCCAAAACCAAGCACTTCTCCCATTGCAAGAATTACAGATCAAGTTGGCCAAACGAAACCCACAACTCAAAGAGAATTACAAGGATACGAAATCATGCATATAAGAGATGAGAGGAGACTCAAAAAATATTCATAGATAATCTGATCATAAATCCACAATTCATCGGATCTCGACAAACACACCATAAAATAAAGTTACATCGGATAGATATCCATGAAGATCATGGAGAACTTTGTATTGAAGATCCAAGAGAGAGAAGAAGCCATCTAGCTACTAACTATGGACCCGAAGGTCTATGGTGAACTACTCATGCATCATCGGAGAGGCAATGGTGTTGATGAAGAAGCCCTCCGTGTCCGAATCCCCCTCCGACAGGGAACCCGAACGTGCCCCATATGGGATCTTGCGGAGACAGAATCTTGCGGCGACGGAAAAGTATTTTCGTGGCTCCCTCTGTTGTTTTTCGATTTTTGGAGAATTTATAGGCGGAAGAAGTAGGGAAGACGAGCTACGGGGAGCCCACGAGCCTGCTAGGCCTGGCCCCCTAGGCTAGGGCTAGGTGGCTTGTGACCTCCTTCGAGGTCCCCTGCCTTGGTTCTCAAGTCTCCTGTGTATCTTTTGTTATGGAAAAAAATCATTCCGCATGTTTTATTCTATTTGGACTCCTTTAATATTCTCCTCTGAAAAAGGTCAAAAACATAGAAAAAACATAAACTGGCACTTGGCACTGAGTTAATAGGTTAGTCCCAAAAAGATATAAAATAGCATATTCATGCATACAAAATATCCAAAGTTGAGATGATAATAGCATGGAACCATCAAAAATTATAGAGACGTTGGAGACGTATCAGATAGCGAGAAAGTGGGGGAGGTTTCTTTCAAACTTCAGGAGCATGTCGATCACCTCCAAGATCAAGTCTATGAACTCCAAAGCAAAAACTGTGAGTATGAATCTAGGTTTCGGAGGATGAGCTTTGCTGCCGGTTGCAGAACTCCCAAGACAAAATTCTCTTATTATGATGGGGAATCTACACCTTGGAAGGAAGAGGACACCCCGACTACACCACTACCATCACCTGAGAAGGACACCTAAGTACTTTGGTATCGGTGTCGGCGTCAAAACCGGCAGATCTTGGGTAGGGTGTCCCGAATAGTTGACCTAGGATCAACGGGTTGCAGGAGAGTAGGGAAGTAAATATTTACCCAGGTCCGGGCCCTCTTGAGGAGGTAAAACCCTACGTCATGTTTGATTGTATTCATGGGGAATGATGGTTATAGAGTTGATCTACCTCGAGATCGTATGATCTAAAACCCTAGATGAGATAACCTGCCTATATGCATAAGAACCTCTAGTTTATATGGACACCAGGGTTCCAATGGTTACATGTTACAGACCTTAGTCGGGGATAGATGGGCCAAACTGGTCCTCTTGACTTGAAGTGCACGCCTAGTCTTCGGAGCTTTCCATCTTGATTATGAAGTCGTCAGACAATCCGGTCTTCAGTATGAAGCAACCCATATGGTCGGCCCATAAGGGATAACCCGACCGCCCGAGGACCCCTTAATCCAGAACTCCCTCAGTAGCCCCCGAACTGGCCTTCAACGCTGATGTGTACGGTCTTCGGTAGCCGGACACTTAGAATAACTGGCTTGCCCGACGTGTTCCTCTTATGTTCGGTTGGCATCGGTTTAGTCGCTCCAATGACATCTCGTTTTTAAAACATGCGTCATTAAATATAAAGGCTTAAAGGCCCAGAGGTGAACAATCCCTTATCTCACAATTCTTCTGACAAAAAGTCGTGATAACAAATAATGAGAAAAACGCGAATCACGGCTCGAGGCCACTTTCTCCGGGGCACGTTCTATCAACAAAAAAGAGCATGTCCTGCATTCAAGGGGATTCGAATTAATGACCCACGCCATGCTACGCATGTTCAACGACGCGGTCGTTTTGGGAAGTGGTGGAGCTAGTGGCGCGGTAAGCGGAAACCCTTGGTTTTACGACCTCCCTTAAAAATGGAAAAATCCAAAACCCACCAGAGGCATTCCAAACTCAACCCCCTCTCCTTCAAAGCTCAAGCGCCCAGATCCATTCCATCTCCCACCCTTTCCACACGTCCTCCTTTCCAAGCTCAACAATGGCCGGCTCGGGCTCTCAGGGCAAGTGGGAGATCTGCTGCGTCGCTGACGGGGACATCCAGCAGTTGAAGTGCTATGGATATCTTGCAGCCCACATCACCCACCAAGCACTGGAGAAGGACCAGGTGGTACCTACACCAAGGCCCGATGAGCGAGTAGTGTTCGTCCACCACTTCCTCTTGGGGCTGGGCTTCCCACTTCACCCCTTCGTCACGGGTTTGATGTTTTATTTCGGGTTAGATTTCCACGATCTCCCCAAGAATTCTATTATGAATGTTTCCACCTCCATCACTGTTTGTGAGGCCTTCCTGCAGGTTCATCCACACTTCGGCCTTTGGCTAAAAGTATTCAACGTTAAGACGAAGTCGGTGAGCAGTCAGCATCCCGACTCTCACAGGGTTGTGATAAGCAAGATTTGCAGCATGCCGTGGCCGGAGGGCACCCTGATCGACACCATCAAGGGCTGTTAGAAGGAGTGGTTCTACATCATGGAGCCACAAGAAGAAAACTGGGCAATGCCCGATGAGTTCATATCTGGACCCCCGATGAGGGTAACCTCGTGGGTTAAGAAGGGCCTGGACTAGGGCTCTGCTTCAGATGTGAAGCTGCTTCAAAAGCGCATCAAGCAGATGGGGGCGACAAACATCCAGCTAACCGATGCAGTCCAGGTCATGCTTCATCGACACATCCTTCCCTCCAGTGTCGGGGTAACCCGATGTTGTCTTACAAGCCCATCGACCCGTGGGTGGTGCAGGAGTTCTACCGTACCAGCCATGAGAATTTGTGGTGGATACTTCTCAAGCCACAGGAGGAGTGGCTGGCTGAGGACAAAGACACCAGCTTGGATGCCGAGACCCCCCCTTTAGAGGCACGTATGAGCTCTTGTACTTACTTGAAGTTCTCGTTTTATTGAAGGCCTTACTATCTCTCCTTCCTTGCAGGATTGGCTGGCCCTAGCCGAGAACATACACGGTCCAGCTCCCCTGCCTGAGGAACCCTGATCTCCTCTGCTGAGGCTAATGCTGGTGGTGGCGCCATACATGGCGCTAGACAATAAGAAGAAGGAGACCCGCAGGGGTCTCCGTTCGAGGGGTGAGCCGAATTCCAAGTCCGGGAACACCCATGCCTCCTCCACCCACGAGGGGGAGGATGCAAACAATGAGGAATAGAAGGGTTCTCTTCAGATGAGGAAGAGGGAGCACCACAGGGGGGCGAGGAGGGGCTACCTCCTCAAGCTCCGAAGAGACCTTGCAAGAGGAAGGTCGCCCTTCTTGCCACTGGCCCAAACTTTTATGATGGGATCGGATCCTTCGAGGTGATTCCTCGTCGAACCCCAAGGGTCAAGCCCCCGGCCCGAAGGTACAAAATCCAATTCTTAACTTAATGGAATTACACCCGTTTTTTTATTAATAATGAGAAACTAGTTGTTTCCCATCACAGCCGTGTCTGAGATATTCCGACGGACCAGGTTGTTGGAAATATGCTCTACATGCACTAATAAATTGGTTATTATTATATTTCCTTGTGCATGATAATCGTTTATTATCCATGCTAGAATTGTATTGATTGGAAACTCAAATACATCTGTGGATACATAGAAAACACACTGTCCCTAGTGAGCCTCTAGTTGACTAGCTCGTTGATCAAAGATGTTCAAGGTTTCCTGGCCATAGGAAAGTGTTGTCACTTGATAACGGGATCACATCATTAGGAGAATGATGTGATGGACAAGACCCAAACTATAAACGTAGCATATGATCGTGTCAGTTTATTGCTACTCTTTTCTACATGTCAATGTGTCTGTTCCTATGACCATGAGATCATGCAACTCCCGGACACCGGAGGAATACCTTGTGTGTATCAAACATTGCAACATTACTGGGTGACTATAAAGGTGCTCTACAGGTATCTCCAAAGGTGTCTGTTGGGTTGACATGGATCAAGACTGGGATTTCTCACTCCGTGTGACGGAGAGGTATCTCGGGGCCCACTCGATAATACAACATCACAACAGGTCTTGCAAGCAATGTGACAAAGGAGTTAGTTAAGGAATCTTGTATTACGGAACGAGTAAAGAGACTTGCCGGTAACGAGATTGAGCTAGGTATGGAGATACCGACAATCGAATATTGGGCAAGTAACATATCGAAGGACAAAGGGAACAACATACTGGATTAAATGAATCCTTGACATAGAGTTTCAACCGATAGAGATCTTCATAGAATATGTAGGATCCAATATGGACATCCAGGTCTCACTATTGGTTATTGAACGGGGAGTGTCTCAGGTCATGTGTGCATAGTTCTCAAACCTGCAGGGTTTGCACACTTAAGGTTCGGTGACGTTTTGGTATTATTGAGTTATGTGTATTTGGTAACCGAAAGTTGTTCGGAGTCCTGCATGAGATCCCGGACATCACGAGGAGCTCCGGAATGGTCCGGAGGTAAAGATTGATATATAGGAAAGTGGGTTTTGAACTCCGGAAAAGTTTCGGGCATTACCGGCAGTGTACCGGGAGTGACGAATGGGTTCCGGGGGTCCACCAGGTGGGCCCACCCACCCCAAAGGGTCTCATGGGCTGTGGGAGGACGTGGACCAGCCCTTAGTGGGCTGGCCGAAGCCTCCACTAAATCCCAAGGCGGATTGGAGGTGGGAAGGAAAGAAACCCAGAGGTGGAAAAGGTGGAAAGGGTTTCCAAGTGGAGAGGAGGAATCCTACTCCTTGTAGGATTGGATTAGGACTCTTCCACCTCCAATTTCGGCCAAACCTTGATGATTTGAGGCTGCCTCATCCCCTCCCTCCCTCCTATATATACTAAAGGTTTTAGAGGTGAGGGCTAACCATAATTGCCACGTGCTCCCTCTACTTCTCTCTAGATATGTTTCTCCTCTAGTCTAGTTCGGCGGTGCTTAGGCGAAGCCCTGCTGGATTAGTTCACCACCACCACCACCACGCCGCCGTGCTGGAGAACTCATCTACCTCTCCGCCCCTCTTGCTGGATCAAGAAGGCGGGGATCTTCATCGAGCTGTACGTCTGCTGAACGCGGAGGTGTCGTCCGTTCGGCACTAGATCGGGATGGATCGTGATGGGATCGCGGGACGGATCGTGATGAGATCACGGGACGGGCTGCGATTTGGATCGCGAAGATGTTTCACTACATCAACCGCGTTATATATGCTTCCACATAGCGATTGACAAGGGTATGTAGATTCACTCATCATGGATAGGTATTGCATGTGCGTAGGAAATTTTTTGTTTCCCATGCGACGTTCCCCAACACAAGTGTCAGAGGAGGGTTCGCTGCCTGCCGAGGTGGCGGAGAGTGGGAACATGTCTCACAACACCCCTCCCTAGGCCTTGGACGAGGCGGCCGAGGTGATGTCCCATCAGGCCCTGCCGACCACCATCAAGGTGGTGATGGTCGAGGTGGGCGCATCGAATGCCTATGACCGGGAGGTCCCGACCGAAGTTGAGACACGAGCCTCCAAAGACCGGGAGGTCTTGGCTGGTTTTGATACACTGGCCACCAAACAACGGGAGATTCTGGCCGAGGTCCATACCTCGGTCATTGAGACCCAGGGGGTTGGTTCCCTCCCCGCAAGTGGACAGGGGAACCAAATTCCCTCCGAGCTTTGCCCGGGGAAATGTTATGGGAGCCCTTTTGTTCTGGTGTCTTCGGTGTCGCCTCCAGCGCCACCCATAGCAGAGCATGCCACGGTCGGGTGGTCGGCCATGATGGAGGACGCCTTGACTGCCTCCTCCATTGCCAAAGAACATCACACCCTCATGGGTGCGGTTTTGCAGAGTTTTCGATCCGTTAATAGCGGATTGAGCGAAGCCTTCAATGGCTTGCTAACTGGTTTTAAGGTAAGCTACAATGTTTTAAGTTTTATTTATAAGGTTTTATATGCCTTTATGGGTATAACAACCCCCGAGACATGGGTAAGTTTGACAAGCTTATCCGTGGCTCAAAATAATTCCTAGGTATAAAAAGTAATCTAGAGACTTTTCAATTATAACGGCTCACTGGAGTAATTCGACCAAAGTGTCCTAAATGTCGATAACTCGAAGTCATTAAAATTCATAATTATGTTGTGGAGGCTTCATGCTCCGCTGCTGATGCCAATGCTTTGGAGATAGCCGAGATGAATCAGAAACTAAAGGTTTCCGATGATCAGCTCAGCCGTGTGAATGTTCGGCTTGATGAATTGGAGGGTAAGTTTCAAGAAGTGGTGTAAAAGTTATTATTACCCTTTAGTAAAGAAGGAATGTCCTGTTTTTTAATATATGACCCCGTGATATCATTTTGGTCAGCAACCCTTGAGAGAGGGTTCAAAAAACGCGAGGCCGAACTAGAGCAGGCCAAGAAGGAGGCCGGTGCTCGCAAGGTGGCGGCCAAACAAGTAGCTGTAGAGCTGAGCTCCCTCAAGGTTGATAGCACCAAGCATGAGGCCAGGGTGGCAGAGGTTCAACATGAGCCACACGAGGCCATCTCTAAGTGTGAGGCCTTGGAGCACAAATCTCGGGAGCAGATGACCGAGCTCTTCAAGCTGTCCGCTGAGCTCAAATGAGAGCGGGTGGACCGGAGGTTCTTTGAAGAAGATGTGCGCCAGTACAAGCTGATGGCAAATGATAAACCATACTTATTGCAATGTGCCTTTGGTGGAAACATGTATGCATTTCTTACATGGATATAGCGTTCCTGAGGCGTCTTCATGGACCTCCCATGGAGTGTGGCGTAAGCACCAAGCACTAATCGGCCCATGGCAGGGATGTTGAGCGGAGGCTTTTCTTGTCTCAGTTTCACACTCTCGATCCCAACCCAAATCTGAGCTATCAAATGAAACAGCTCATGGAGCGACATACGATGGCAGAGCCGGCCGTGAAGGATCTCCGTATGCAGTTGTGGCCTACCGAGCCTCTACCGAGCAGCTACTTTGGCTTAGTGTAGAAGTTGGTTGATGTCGTGCCCCGGATTGAGGTCCTAAAGCGTTCCGTGTGCATAGAAGGATCTCGGATGGCCTTTGTGAGGTCCATGGTGTGTTTTTCGGGGATGAAGCCCCTGACGTTGGCAACCGCACCTCCGCCTGCCGGGAAGAAGCACACACATCCTGAGCTGTATTTTCCCTCCGCCATGGAGGCTGCTCGGGTTATAGAAGCCCAATGCTAAAAAGATGTACTTTTTGATTGATTGTACTGTCAAGTGCGTCCAAAAAATTTAAATTTATGATGCTAGTCTTTGAATGGGATGTACTTGTGTATTATTTTGACTCGTGTTGTTTGGAAGTTTTAATTTGAAAGTTATCAGTCGTCGGCTTTAGCTCCCAGGTAGAGACTACTCAGGGTGTTTCATCCTCAATATTATTACCCTTAGCCGATAAGCCGGTGCCCGAAGGTGGTAGTGTGCGACAGAAACGAGGCAATCAGACATGCGACTTTATCGCTTTCACTTAGCCTTAGGAGCTTAAATTCGGGGGATGATCGGAAGCCTCCAGGTTTTTGGTGGTAGTCGAATAAGACGAATTTCGAGATAGCTACCATAGGGTCGGTAAAGGCGTGAACCTTCCATGTAACACGGAATAACCTCCACGGCCTTTTTTTAGCTCGGGTAGGAGATTAGTTCTCGCTTATTATGACATTCAGTTTCGGGCATTCTCCATTGAGGATTTTTTAGCCAGACCAGCTGGTAAAAAAATTGCAGTGGTTCTCCCTTTACCCCTTAGCCGAACTAGGAGAACGTAAGGAGGTAAGCATAGGAGCAGGGCAACCCAACTATAGACCCAAGACATAATTTGGAACCGATGCATATAACACAAAACCAGAGAAACCAAACACTCAAGAAGTAGTGACGACGTAGCGATCGGGGTGGTGTTGCCATCCAAGCCCCCAATCTATTGGCCGGTAGCACTTTAGCATGTGTAAAAAGTAATTTTGACCTGTCAGCACCGATGTGTATGAAATATGTGCATACAAAATATACTTGAAATAATGTGTGTGAGAAATTTTTATAACTCGTGGCACCAAGGCAGCTGTTACAGGTCACTATCGATTCTTGAGATACAAGTTTTTAAGGCAACTTTTTCCCAGCGGCCTTCCATGGGCGGCTGGGCGTCCGCCCTATTTTCGGCTGTACTATAGTTATTACCCTTGTTATAGGTGGGGGTACTATCCTTTGCAGGAAGTTCATGTCAGCATGCAGACCTTGAGTAGAGGGTATTGAGAAGCTGCTGATGAAACGGAGAAGCTTGACGCTTGGGGCTCTTCATGATACCCTGCTTTTTGTCCATAGAGGTATTTTGGACCATGGCTCGGTTGAAACGATCACATGACCCCTCGCGGGTGGCTCCCACGACTGCCCATGGAAATTTAAGGATGAAATTGTGTCTACAAGGGACGTACCTTGAAGGTGTTCGGGCCGTGCCATGGGAGGTGTATCCCTATTTACTCTGAGCCAAAGATGTCTCCGGCAGATCTGATTGAGCTCGGGCTCGCTTGCCTTCCTTACGCGCCTTGATTGCCGGCTCGTGGCTTGATGTTTCGTTGTCATGTTGGCATTCAGCTACCAGTGCGGCCTTGTGTACCTCGATCCGGAGTGATTGCTCTGTATTTCCATTGACAGTTATGACTCCCTTGGGTCCGGGCATTTTGGGCTTCATGTAGGCGTAGTGGGGCACAACGTTGAGGCGGGCGAAAGCTATGTGGCCGAGCAGTGCGTGGTATCCGCTACTAAAGGGGACGATGTGGAAGATCAAGTCTTTGCTACGGAAGTTGTCGTGTGAGCCGAACACAAGCTCTAGTGTTATCATACCAAAGCAGCGGGCTTCCGTGTGTGGAATCACTCCCATAAAGGTAGTGCGACTTGGTTTGATTCGTGGTGGGTCTATGTCCATACTTTTCAACGTATCTGAATAAATCAGATAAAGGAAACTTCCTCCGTCCATGAGGACTCTAGTAAGGTGTTACCCATCTATAATAGGATCTAGGACGAGGGCGGCCGACCCTCCATGACGGATAGTGGTCGGATGATCCATGTGGTCGAAAGTGATCGGGTAGGCCGACCATGGATTATATTTCGATGCTACAGGCTCTATAACGTATACCTCCAGAATGGCCCGCTTCCTCTTGTTTTTTGGTATATGCATGACATAGATCATGTTCATGGTTTTGACCTGAGGAGGGAACTATTTTTGGCCCCCATTGTTCGAGCCGAGGGGCTCCTCGTCGTTGATTTCTACTACACAACCTTCTTCTTGTAGACTCGTGTTGGGACTCCAAGCGTAGAATTTTGTTGGACAATAGCAAGTTTTCCTCAAGTGGATGACCTAAGGTTTATTAATCTATGGGAGGCGTAGGATGAAGATGGTCTCTCTCAAGAAATCCTGCAATCAAATAACAAAGAGTCTCTTGTGTCCCCAACACACCCAATACAATGGTAAATTGTATAGGTACACTAGTTCGGTGAAGAGATGGTGATACAAGTGTAATATGGATGGCAGATATAGGTTTTTATAACTCTGAAAATATAAAAAACAACAAGGTAAGTACTGATAGAAGTGAGCACAAACAGTATTGCAATGCTTAGAAACAAGGCCTATGGTCCATACTTTCACTAGTGCAAGTTCTCTCAACAATCCCTCACGTGTGACAAAGAGTTCACTCCAAAGTCACAAATAGCGGAGAATAAATGAAGAAATGATTGTAGGGTATGAAACCACCTCAAAGTTATCTTTCCGATCAATCTTATGAGCCATCCCTATAAGTGTCACGAACAACACTAGAGTTCGTACTAAAATTACACCTTAAGGTACACATCAACCAAAACCCTAATGTCACCTAGATACTCCAATGTCACCACAAGTACCCATGGGCTTGTTTATACGATATGCATCAGACATTTTTAGATTCAATATATTCAATCCAACATAAAGAACTTCAAAGAGTGCCCCAAAGTTTCTACCGGAGAGTCATGAAGAAAACATGTGCCAACCCCTATGCATAGATTCCCAATGTCATGGAACCCGCAAGTTGATAACCAAAACATACAATAGAACATCCCATTGTCACCGCGAATATCCCATTGCAAGACATACATCAATTCTTCTCAAATCCTTAAAAATTCAATCCGATAAGAAAACTTCAAAGGGAAAACTTAATTCATCACAAGAAGATAGAGAGGGGAAAACTCCATATGATTCATCTATATTAATAAAGCTCGCGGTACATCAAGATCGTGCCATCTCAAGAACACGAGAGAGAGAGAGATTGCACACATAGCTACTAGTACATATCCTCAGCCCCGAGGAGGATTACTCACACATTATCATGATGAGAAAGAGAGATTTGTTGATGGAGAGGTGCAGCCCCGAAGAGATAGAGGCGATGGCGGCCACAACACCGGCGACGGGCAGTGGCCCCTTCACCTACTTCTTCCTTGGTCTTGGTGCTGCAATGGAGGAGTCTCTCCCCTTCTTGGAGGTTGCCAAGGGAGAGGCAAATTCGGGCTCTTGGTGGCTCTACCAAAATTAGGGGTTTTCTCTCCTTATATGTGCCTCTGTGGTGCTCTATGGCCCTCCGATGGATGGACCCTTGATCCAATGGCTCTCGGGCACCTCTAGAACCTTCCTAAGGGCTCCTCACAGCCCTCATGAGTCTCCAAAATCGTGGCTTGGCCGAATATATCAGATATGTTAAGAGTTGGACTCAATCACGTCAACAGTTCTCGTGATCCCGTAATCAGATATTTTCCTTCAGTAAAAAGGGTCTCCAGATTGCATACGAAATCCGTTTTGAATGAATTTGTAGTCCAGAATCATTGCCATAAAATTCTCTAAACTTTCTTAGTTTTAATGTTTTCCATTGGACCTATTCTTCGTGGGTCAAACGGACAATCTATAAAAACTGTTTGTGCACACATTATAAGAGAGTGAGAGTTCTCCTCCAACAAGGTTTCTTTTGCGTTTTTTCCGAAAATTTCTAATTAATTCCTACAAATTAAAGTGTGAAACAAGAAATTGTGCAATTTTTCAACCATTAATAGGTTAGTCCGAAAAATTAATATAAAGTTGTAGTACAATAATTGTAAAACATCCAACAATGATAATATAACAGCATGGAACAAGTAAAAATTATAGATACATTGGAGACGTAGGAGTCGTCTTCACTTTGTGTGTAACATCCCAAATTTTGGAATGTTAATATAATTATTAGATTGATTGTTTGTTCGCTTGAGTGAAATTTGAAAACTTTTCAAAACTTTTGAATGAGAGGGAATAAAATGACTTTCCCCTTTTTTCTGTGAATTCAAATTCATCTTTTTTTAAAAACCAGCGAGAGGAGATAGCATGACTTCTTCAACTACAAAGAATTTGAACCAAGGTGGCACTTGAATTTCCTTTCGATTTTTCATTTGCATTTTGTTTTCTTCTTCACTCACGGAATGTCGGGAACAATACTTTGTCAAACAAGAGAAAAAGAGAGGAGAAACATGACCCTCCAAACCCGGGGATATTCTTTGAAATATTTGAGCCATGACACCCAAGATTAATTTGAGTAATTATTTGCAAAAAGAAATAAAGCATTTAGGGGATTTTCTGAAAAAACATTTTTTGAAGTATTTTGGCCGTGGAAAAATGTCCATATTTTTTATTTATTTTTCTGAAAATTTTAATATATTATACCCCTATATTCCAAGGATATTCTATTTCCTTTTAATCGTATTAATTCCTGTTTTAATAAAAAGGGAAAGAGATCTCTTATTTTAGGAATGTACTTGGGCCACGTTAGGAAACCAATCTGGCCCAATCCCACCTTCTTCTTCCTCCTCACGAACTTCCTTCTGTGGCCATGGCAGAAGCTTCCCTCCCCCGATTCACGGGCTACACTTCCTTCCCGAGCCTCCCACCACCCCTATAAGAACGCCCCTCCTCTCCTCGTTCCATTTTCCCCATCAGTTCGTCCTCTCCCTGCCCGTAGCCACGACGCCCCCACCATTGTTGTTCCTGCAAGGAGCCGAACAGAAGAACGCCCAGGAGCACCTGAAGCCCCCTTCCTCGCCTCCGGGACCCCCTCCGCCGTTCCCCCTCCCCGCCGGCGACCTCCCCACCTCGCCGGAGCAGCTATCTCGCCGGATTTCTTCCTCTCTCTCACCCATGGTGAGATTCACGAAATCCCGTATTGCAGTTTTTTCAGAAAATTGCAATCTTAGAAAATTCATATCTATTAGTCTATAACTCCGAATTAGGTGATTCTTTTTTGCGTTGGATCAATAATTTTATGCAGTTTCTGTAGATCTATAAGTTTTCTATGTTTGGATTTATAAAAATTGAGTTAGATCAGATTTGAATTAAAGCTTGTTTTGCTTATTCCGGTAGTTTAAAAATAGCTTTTAATTTGATTCTTTTTTCTGCTGCTTCCTATTGATCATATCTTTTAGTAGTTTAAGTTTCAATTTTTTTTAAGTAACTGTACTTAGGGTTTTAAGAAAAACAGATTCTGTTTTAGCCTTTTTTTGTTTTCTTGCTATTTCTTTTGTATTAATTGTTCTTAATTTGTTTTTTTGTAATTGTGACAAGTTATATTTTGTTTTCTGATATTTACCAGTAACTTTTCAACAACAACAAAATTTTATTTTATTTTATTCTTATTTGTTTGCATGGAATCAATTCTAGTTCTATACTAACTTGCGAATTGATTGCATTTCTAGTTTGATTTCCTATTTTGAAAATACTTATAAAACATATTGTTTTGTAAATTTTACTTCTGTTATCTTAGTTATTTTATATTTTGTTTTCTGTTATTTTTTCTATTTTAGTGTTTTATTTTCAGTTAGAACAAAAACTATATAGTGTTTGATGTAGTAGAAGGCTTCCTAGTTTCTTTGAAGTTTCCTTTGGATTTTTATCCGCTCTCTCTTATTGATTTTTGATTGCATCAACTTTTATTGCTGTTTGTTAATTGATTGCTAGAATGATTGCTAGTGTGAGTGCTTATGTGAATACTGTGTTTGATTATATAGATTTCATCGGAGAGTGACTAATAGTTCTATCACGTATTTCCCGAGAACGAAAATTCTTCTTCGTCAACATCACCAGGCAAGTCACTTTGATCATACTATCACCTATGTTTTATGCATCGTAGTTCTACCATCCTATGCCCAAATTGCATGCTGCTTAGGTACTTGGAAATTTTAGTATAGATTGTAGTATCATGTGGTAGGCACACAACAACCCCGATACTTGGCCCCGGGACGACAAATTTCATATTGCTATGCTTGAGTAGATGGGATTTCGGTTGAGTGCATAACACGAGTGATGCGAGGTTGATTAAATAATCAAGACCGGTTAAGACAAGGTTTTCAAGACCTTGGACGCAATGCAACTCTGGGTGAAGGACGGTTGATCGGCTCCCTGGAGAACCCAGTGGATGACCCGGGATGCTGGAGAGGCCATGACATCCCGCGGAAAGCTTCACCCAGGCTCAAAGGGATGGACGGATATTTTCAAGACCCAAGGCTTACCTGCACAGCCACAAGTCATTATGGGCTCTGGCTTGGTTGGACAATGCGGCGACTCTGGACAGGCGGTGCTAGCAGATGTAGAAGAACGGTAGGAATGGATGGGCACCGACAGGGATTCACAGGGACCCATTGAAAGACCATGTTTTGATCATCCGGTCTTCAAACACCCTGAAGTGCGAGGACATACTCGGAGGCGATCAAATCTTGTGGGGAACGTGTGCAAAACTCTGCAGAGTGCTCAAACCTAATCGATTAGCCGTGTCCACGGTCATGGACAACTTGAGCCAAAGGAACTGAAGTTATCTGGATTTCTCAACACCATTAAATATATTTGATGAGGGTAATTATTGACAAATCGGGTACGAGAACTGGTTGGCGGAACCATCTCGTTAACAACCAACAATGTAGTAACAATTTGCTTTTAGCCCTCTCTTGATGTAGGAGAAAACTTGCTTTTCGTTAAAAACTTATAGCCCCACCTGCCATATATGCATATAGTATAGATGATTACTTTTCACCCCTCTCTTATGTGACTTGTCGGCATATTCAATATGCTGACCTACACGGCTGCAACGTCTTATGTTGCAGATATTTTTCTTCGACGAGTAAGAGTACGATTCAGGGTTACGGTCTACACTCAACTTGCCGTTGGTGTTTATTGGGACTCCACTCCCTTGACTGCTTCCGCTGAAATAATCAAGGTATATATCAGTTTTACGCTATTTACATGTGATTGCACTTTGATATATACATTGATGTACTGTGTGTGCCAGCATACTGATCCAGGGATGGCACAGAAACATAGAGGCTTGACTCGCCTTGAGTCGGGTCGCTACATTGTGGGCCCCTGTTCTGTTCATCGACGGCCACCTTGCCAGCCTATTTGAACACCCAACAATTATGATTGGTGTGGATCTGGCATGACCGTTCCATGATTTCATCCCATGTAGTCGGTCCGTCCCTGTTCCCTTTGAAGGGTTTCTTTCACTGTCCAGGTATTGAACTGCAGAATCCAACATTTAATGTTGTGTCGTCGGCATCACCGTTACGGTGGTGGCGATTGTTCTTGTTTTTTCTTGGCTTGCCATTTCTGTCCCGAACTTCAGAGGTTCTGTGGTCGTCCGCATTGTGGTTGCGTCGAGCCAGCCAATTATCTTCGCCCGCGCAAAAGCGGGTCATGAAGGAAGTAAGTGCGGACATTGTTCTCGGCTGTCTTAGCCAAGCTATCTGGCCAGCCATTCGTCCCGGATGTTGTGCCTAAAAGAGGCTATTGCTTCAGCATCCGGACAATCCACGATTTGATTCTTCTTGGTGAGGAACCGGTTCTAGAATTCTCCGGCCTTCTCCTGCCTTTTGAACGACGTTGCTTAGGTCGGATGAATCCAGTGGACGAACATATGTTCCCTGAAAGTTAGATAGGAAAGCCTCCTTGAGGTCTTCCCAGCTTCCAATGGAGTCTTCAGGTAGGTTGTTTAGCTAGTTTCGTGTCGGTCCTTTGAGTTTTAGGGGCAAGTATTTTATGGCGTGGAGATCGTCTCCTCTAGCCATATGGATGTGGAGAAGGTAATCTTCTATCCACACGGCGGGGTCTCTCGTCCCGTCGTACTGTTCAATGTTTACGGGTTTAAACCCTTTTGAGAACTGGTGTTGCATGACCTCATGTGTGAAACACAATGGGTGAGCGGCGCCTCTCATCTGGGATTTACTGTGCCGGAGATCAGCTCTGTAGAGCCCGGTACGATTCCCGGCCTGTCCTCTTGTAAGAGACCCGCGGTGGTTTGTCGTCCCATCGAGTGGGGGAGTACCTCCTGGATCTGTAGATGTATCAGTTGCAATCTGATCTGATGTATCGTGGGCCAGGTCTATCCCCACGGTGCATATGTTATTTGCCTTTTCTGCGGGGAGGCTTGGGTCTATACTTGTTCTCTCCAGCCGCTCCGTCGCGCCCTCAGGGCGGGCGGTCAGGTTGGTCATAGCCCGTGTGTCGGGTGGACACATGTTCTAGGGCCTCGTCACCAAACTGAGGGAGAAGGCATTGGCACGGGTAGGTTTTCTTTTCGTCCGGCCACTCCGTGCCGTATCCTTCTTTGGCCGCCAAGATTTTGGTCCACCTGTTGTTAATGGTGTCTTGTTCGTCCCGGAGCTGTCGTTGCTATGCTTTTAGACTTTGAGCGGTAGCTATAAGCCGCTGCCGGAATTGCTCCTAGCCTTCGAGGTCTTCGGGGATTATGGAGTCTTCGTCTTCAAGGTTGTCTTCATCGTTGACAGGGGGAAGATAGTCGCCATTGTCCGAATTGTTGAGGTCATCGGGATCGGCATTGACCGATTCCTCTAGTTGTTGCTCGGGAGCTTCGAGGCAGCCGTGGTCTTCTGGGGTCATGTTTTCCTGTGTAGCTTGTGCGGAGCCCCTTCTCTTATTTTCCTTGCCACGCTTACGTGGCTTTCGTCACTTTGAGGGCTCCTCCACGGGCTTATCGCCATTTTTCTTGGGTGTGACATCACTTGTGTCATGCAGCATGTCTACCATGTAACGTCATAGGTGGACGTTGCAGTCCACCACCCAGTGATTACGGGGGTGGGGTAGTAGGCCTCATCGTCCATGTCTTTGAGCTCTTCAAAGGCATAGTCCAATGTGTTGGTTAAGTCTTCAACGGTGGCGATCAAGTGGGTGGTGGGTGGGCCGTAAAAGTCCTCATAATCCACCTCGGAGCCGATCTTCGCACAGGCCGTGCTTCGGTTTAGTGAGATTTTAAGTGACTAGATCTAGTCAAGCGTCTCGTTTAGGGTTGACAGGCTGTCTTGATTGATCTTTTTGAGATTTTTGGAGTTGACCTCCATGACTTCCGCTTTCGGCAATGGTCGTTTCCTGTTGTCCAGACAGAGTGGTCGGGTCTAAGCTCAAGGCCAACTATTTGACGAGGAGGGGACCGAGGCTGTGGCCGGATGGGGGACCCAGAGTCAAGACTTCGGGGTTTTGAGTTTCATCGGCCGAGGCCGTGACTTTGGTGGGGGATAGATTGCCTCGCGAGTCGACGGAGAATTCAAAGTCTCCAAACCTTATTTTGGGACGGCGGCGAAACCTCCAATCTGGTCAAGAAGGCCGGTTGAGTCCACGTGCAGCATGATGCTGCCGAGCGTGGGGACGTGTCCAAGGACGAAGTTGCCCCCGTTGCAGATTCGATCGCTGATGATCAAGCGAGCCATCGATCCTTCCAGTGATCCAACAACGGAACTATCAATAGAAGCACCAATGTTGGTGTCAAAACCAGCAGATCTAGGGTAGGGGGTCCCGAACAGTAGACCTGGGATCGACGGGTTGCAGGAGAGTAGGGAAGACAATATTTACCCAGGTTCGGGCCCTCTTGAGGAGGTAAAACCCTACCTCGTGCTTGATTGTATTGATGGGGAACGATGGTTACAAAGTTGATCTACCTCGAGATCGTATGAGCTAAAACCCTAGATGAGATAACCTGCCTGTGTGCATAAGAATCTCTGGTTTATATAGCACGAGGGTTCCTGGGGTTACATGTTACCGCCCTTAGTCGGGGATAGATGGGCCGAACTGGTCCTCTTGACTTGGAATGCACGCCTAGTTTTTGGAACTTTCCATCTTGATTATAAAGTCATCAGACAATCCGGTCTCGAATGATGCAACCCATATGGTCGGCCCATAAGGGATAACCCGACCGCCCGAGGACCCCTTAATCCACAACCCCCTGAATGGGCAACACCTTCGGCTTGTTCCAAGCTTGGGGAGGTGCCCTTGTATTGTATCACAATCACCCCACCATCATTATTTTTTTAGTTTGATCCTTAGTTGTTTCATGATTTAGAGAAATAAGTTTTAGGTTTGCCTTGCTTAGTATTTTTGCTTTGAGTCCCATCTACCCTTGTAATCGAGTATGCAAGATATATAATAAAGGTCAGTTGAGTTTTTGTGGTTTACCCATGGGCACTTGTCATCATAGCATGTCCAGTTGGAAATATGACCTAGATGAAATAATAAATTAGTTATTATCATATTTCCTTGTTCATTATAACCATTTATTATCCATGCTATAATTGTATTGATTGGAAACTCAAGTACATGTGTGGATACATAGACAACACTGTGTCCCTAGTAAGCCTCTACTGGAATAGATCGTTGATCAAAGATGGCTAAGGTTTCCTAGACATAGACATGAGTTGTCATTTGATAACGGGATCATATCATTAGGAGAATGATGTGATGGATAAGACCCAAACCGTAAGCATAGCGCATGATCATACCAAGTTTACTGCTATTGCTTTGTGCATGTCAATGTATCTATTCCTATGACCATGAGATCAAGCAACTCAGTTACACCAGAGGAATTCCTCGTGTGTCTCAAACATCACAATGTAATTGGGTGACTATAAATATGCTCTACACGTATCTTCGAGGGTGTCCGTGGAGTTGGCATGGAGCAAGACTGGGATTTTTCACTCTGTATGACAAAGAGGTATCTCAAGGCCCACTCGGTAATACATCATCACAATAAGCTTGCAAGAAATGTGTCTAGGGAGTTAGTCATAGGATCTTGTATTACGTAACGAGTAAAGAGACTTGCCGGTAACGAGATTGAACTAGGTATGCAGATACCGATGATCGTATCTTGGACAAGTAAAATACCGATGGACGAAGGGAACTACATACATGATTGACTGAAGCCCTAACATAGTGGGTCGATTGATAAAGATCTTTGTGGAATATGTAGAAACCAATATGGGCATCCAGGTCCCGCTATTTGTTATTGATCAGAGAGGTGTCTCAGTTATGTCTACATGATTTTCGAACCCATAGGGTCCGCACATTTAACGTTCGATGATGCTAGAGTAGTACCGACATATGTACATTGGTGTCCGAATGCTGTTCGGAGTCCCGGATGAGATCCCAAACATCATGAGGAGCTCCAGAATGGTCTGCAGGTAAATATTTATATATGGGAAGTCATATTCAGGGTTTAGGAAAATGTTCAAGATTTTTCAGTGTTGTAATGGGATGGTTCTAGAAGGTTCCAGAGTGGGGCCCACCTACATGGGGACCCACATGGACATAGGCAGTGGTGAAATCCCCCACACCCCTGTTCTAGGCCCATCAATACCCCCCTTAAAAGGAATAGGATCATACCCCCTAAGGATAAGATCGAGATCCTAAAAAAGGGGGATAGTGATCGATGGGGAAGGAAAGGAGGGATTTCTTTCCTCCCCCTTGACCAACGACCCTAGGGGCTTGGAAGGCAAGCCACCAGCCCCTCCTACACCTATATAAATGTGGGTAGGCGCAAGGGGGAAGCACACTATACCACAGGTGACAGCCCTCCTCCCGTCTCTCTCATATCTTCTTCGCACGTTGTTTCGAAGGCGCTTGGTGAAGCCCTGCCGGCACTACGACAACACTATCTCCACCATACCATCCTGCTGGTTGAGATCCCATCTAGTTCTCCTTCCTCTCTTTCTTTATCAAGAAGGAGGAGACGTCATCGAACCGCATGTGTGCTGAACATGGTGGTGCCGTCCGTTTGGTGCTAGATTGGATTGGATCACGATTGGATCGTGAAGAGTATGACTACATCAATTACGTTATATATGCTTCCGCTTAGCGATCTACAAGGGTATGTAGATACACTCCCCCTCTCATAGATTTTTATTTCCATAGATTGATCTTGGTGAGCGTAGGATTTTTTTGTTTCCCATGCGATGTTCCCCAACAATGGCATCGTGAGCTAGGTCTATGCGTAGATAACATGCACAAGTAGAACACAAAAGTGTTTGTGGGTGTTGATGTTCAGATTTATTACTTACTTAGTCTTATTTTGATTTGGCATTATTGTGGGATGAAGCAGCCCACACCAACCTTACTCGTCCACGTACGAGAGACCGGTTCCATCAATTGACATGCAACTTGCTGCATAAAGATGGCTAGCGGGACTGTGTCTCTCCCACTTTAGTTGAATCGGATTCGACAGAGGCGGTCCTTGTATAAGGTTAAACAGAAAATTGAATATCACTGTTGTGGCTTTGCGTAGGTAAGAATGGTTCTTGCTAGTCACCCATAGTAGCCATGTAAAATAAGCAACAACAAAGTAGAGGACGTCTAACTTGTTTTTGCAAGGTATGTTGTGATATGATATAGCCAAGGACATGATGAGATATATGTGACGTATGAGATGATAATGTTTTGTATAGATTATCACGACTTGCATGTCGATGAGTACGACAACCGACAGGAGGCATAGGGTTGTATTCAATTATTTGTGCCTTTTTGCTTTACCTGATCGCGATGAGTTAGCAATAGTGGTAGAAGCATAGTTGGCGTGACAACCTCAATGACAACACGATGATGGAGATCATGATGATGTATATCATGGTTTCATGCCGGTGACGATGGAGATCATACCATTGCTTTGGAGATGGAGATCAAAAGCACAAGATGATGATGGCCATATCATGTCACTATTATGATTTGCATGTGATGTTAATCCTTTTATGCATCTTATTTTTCTTAGGATGGCAGTAGAATTATAAGATGATCCGTCACTAAAATTTGAAGATAAAATTGTGTTACCCCCAAGTGTGCACTATTCTGAAGGTTCGTCGTTTCGAGGCACCACGTGATGATCGAGTGCGATAGACTCTACGTTCGCATACAACGGGTGTAAGCAAGTTTTGCACATGCACAACATTTCGGTTAAACTTAACGAGCCTAGCATGTACAGACATGACCTCGGAACACAGGAGACCGAAAGGTCGAACATGAGTCATATGGTAGATATGATCAACATGGAGATGTTCACCATTGAAACCACCTCATCTCACGTGATGATAGGACATGGGTTGGTGGATTTGGATCATGTCACACTCGAGCAACCTGAGGGATGTTGATTTGAGTGGGAGTTCTTAAGTAATAAGATTATCTGAACTCATTATCATGAACATAGTCTAGTTGTATTTTCAAAGTATGTTGTAAGACAATAGCTCGTGTTGTAGCTCCCCTATATTTATGAAACGTTCCTAGAGAAAACTAAGTTGAAAGATGATAGTAGCAATTATGAGGACTGGGTCCGTCAATTGAGGATTGTCCCCATTGCTGCATAGAAGGCTTACGTCCTTGATTCTCTGCTCAGTGTGCCACCCCCAAGTATCATATGTGGATGTTGTGAATATCTAATATGCACGTTTTTATGACTACTTGATAGTTCAGTGCGTCATGCTTTACGACTTTGAATTGACTCTTCAAAGACATTTTGAACGTCACGGAGCATATGAGATGTTCCAAAAACTGAAATTGGGATTTCAGGCTCGTGCCCGTGTTGAGAGGTAGGAGACCCCCGACAAGACTCTTTGCCTGAAAGATGAACGAGAATAGCTCAATCGGTGAGCATGTGTTCAGATTGTGTGGTTGTTACAATCGCTTGAATCAAGTGGGAGTTGATCTTCCAGATAAGATAGTGATTGACATAGTTTTCCAAGTCACTACAACCAAGCTACTGGAGCTTCGTGATGAACTATAACATGCTAGGGATGGAGAAGATGATCCCTGAGCTTTTCGTGATGTTTTACACGGCGAAGGTAGAAATCAAGAAGGAGCATCAAGTGTTGATGGTTAGCAAAACCACTAATTTCAAGAAGGGCAAGGGCAAGAAGGGAAACTTCGAGAATGGCGAGATAGTTGTCGCTTTAGTGATGAAACCCAAGGTTAAATCCAAATCCGAGACTAAGTGCTTTTGTTGTGAGGGGAACGGTCACTGAAAGCGGAACTGCACCAGATACTAGGCAAATAAGTAGGCTAGCAATGTCAACAAAAGTATATTTGATATACATGTTATTGATGTCTGCCTTACTAGTGCTCATTCTAGCCCGTGGGTATTTGATACTTGTTCAGTTGCTAATATTCGTAACTCAAAACAGGAGTTGCGGAATAAACAGAGACTAGCTAAGGACGAGGTGTTGATGTGTGTTGGAAGTGTTTCCAAGGTTGATATGATCACTATCACACGCTCCATCTACCTTCGGGATAAGTGATAAGCCTAAATAAATGCTATTTCATGTTTGTGTTGAGCATGAACATTATATTGATTTTGTTTATTGCGAGACGATTATTTATGTAACTTGGAGAATAATGGGTTATTCTATTTACATGAATCATATCTTATATGATCATGCACCCAAGATGAATGGTTTATTGAATCTCGATCGGAGTGATACACGTGTTCATAGTATTGATGCCAAAAGATGCATAGTTTGTAATGATAGTACAACTTACTTGGTGCACTGCCGCTTAGGTCATATTGGTGTAAAACGCATGAAGAAACTCCACGTAGATGGATATTTGGACTCACTTGATTTTGATCGCTCAAGACATGCGAACCATGCCTATTTGTGTAAACGCACGAAAAACACCATACTGATGGATCTTTCGACTCACTCAATTTTGATCGCTTGAGACATGCGAACCATCCCTATTGGTGTAAACGCATGAAGAAACTCCATGCTGATGGATCTTTGTACTCACTCGATTTTTGATCGCTTGAGACATGCGAACCATGCCAAATGGGCAAGATGACTAAAGACCTCCTTTTGCAGTGAGATGGAGCGGGAAAGTGACTTATTGGAAATAATACATTTTGGTGTATGCAGTCTAATGAGTGCTGAAGCACGCAATGGTTATCGTTATTTTCTTACTTCACACATGATTTGAGTATATACATGTATCTTTACTTGATGAACCACAAGTCTGAAATGTTGAAAAGTTCAAGCAGTTTCACAGTGAATTTGAAGATCGTCATGACAAGAGGATGAAATGTCTACGATGTGATCGTGGAGGTGAATATCTAAGTTACGAGTTTGGTATACATTAGAAACAATGTGTAAATTGTTTCATGACTCATGCCACCTAGAACACCATAGTGTGATGGTGTGTTCGTACTTCGTAGCTGTGCCCTATTGGATATTGTGCGTACTATGATGTCTCTTACCGATATGCCACTATAGTTTTGGGGTTATGCATTAGAGACAACGACATCCACTTTAAATAGATCACCATATAATTCTATTGAGATGACACCATATGAACTATGGTTTGGAAAGAAACCTAAGGTGTCGTTTCTTAAAGTTTGGCGTTGCGATGCTTATGTCAAAAGACTTCAGCCTGATAAGCTCGAACCCAAAGCGGATAATTGTATCTTCATAGGATACCCAAAGGAAATAGTTGTGTATACATCCTATCTCAGATCCGAAGGCAAAGTGTTTGTTGCTAAGAACGGGTCATTTCTCAAGAAAAGGTTTCATAGGAAAAATTGAGTGGGAGGATGGTGGAACTTGATGAGGTTACTGAATCGTCACTTCAATCAGAGAGTAGTAGGGCACATGAAGTTGTTCATGTGTCTCCTACAACAGTTGAAGAGGAAGCTAATGACGGTGATCATGAAGCTTCAGATCAAGTTACTACCAAACCTCATAGGTTGACAAGGAAACGTACTGCTCCATAGTGGTACGGTAATAATGTCTCGGAGGTCATGTTGTTGGACAAGAGTGAAACTACAAGCTATGGAGGAGCGATGCTTGGACTGGATTCTGACAAATGGCTGGAGGCCATGAAATTCGAGATAGGATCCATGTATGAAAACAAAGTGTGGACTTTGGAAAAACTACTGGATGGCGGTAAGGCTATTAAATATAAATGGATCTTTAAAAGGAAGACACATGATGATGGTAAGTGGCACCATTTAGAAAACTCGACTTGTCGCAAAGAGGTTTTCGACAAGTTCAAGGAGTTGACTACGATGGTACTCTCTCACCCATAGCGATGCTAAAGTGTGTTGGAATTATGTTAGGAGTTGTTGCATTTATCAATTAGAAAATCTAGCAAATGAGTGTCAAAACATTATTTCCTTAACGGTTTCCTTGAGGAAAGGTTGTATGTGATACAACCACATGGTTTTGTCGATCTTAAGGATGCTAAAAGGCAAGCGAGCTCTAGTGATCCATTTATGGACTAGTGCAAGCATCTAGGAATTGTAATAAGTGCTTTTATGAGTGATCAAATTTTTGGTTTATACAGAGTTTATGAAGAAACTTGTATTTACAAGGAATTGAGTGGGAGCACTATAGAATTTCTGATAAGTATATGTGGTTGACATATTGTTGATCGGAAATGATGTCGACTTTTTGGAAAGCATAAAGGGTTGTTTGAAAGGAGTTTTCGAAGGAAAAACCTGGATAAAGCTACTGAAAATATTGGGCATCAAGATCTACAAAGATAGATCAGGACGCTTGATAAAACTTTCAATAAATACATACCTTGACAAGATTTTGAAGGAGTTCAAAATGGATCACTCAAAGAAGGAGTTCTTGACTGTATTGTAAGGTGTGAGTTTAAGTAAGACTCAAAGACCGACCACGACAGAAGAAAGAGAAAGGATGAAGGTCATCCCTTGTGCCTTAGACCTAGGCTCTAATGTATGCCATGTTGTGTACCGCACCTGGTAAGTGGCTTGCCACGAGTCTGTGAAGGGGTACAAGAGTGATCCAGGAGTGGATCACTGGGCAGCAGTCAAAGTTATCCCTCATAACTAGAGGACTAAGGAAATGTTTCTCGACTATGGACGTGATGAAATAGTTTGTCGTAAAGGGCTACGTCGATGCAAGATTTGACACCAGCCGGATGACTCTGAGTAGGAAACCGGATTCATATAGTGGAGAAATCATTTGGAATAGCTCCGAGTGGAGCGTGGTAGCAGCATCGACATTATGACATAGAGACGTGCAAAGTACACACGAATCTAGATGTTGCATACCTGTTGACTAAAACCTCTCTCACAAGCAAAACATGATCAAACCCCATTACTCATGGGGTGTTAATCACATGGTGATGTGAACTATATTATTGACTCTAGTGCAAGTAGGAGACTTTGGAAATATGCCCTAGAGGTAATAATAAATTAGTTATTATAATATTTCCTTGTCCATGATAACCGTTATGCTACAATTGTATTGATTGGAAACTCAAGTACATGTGTGGATACATAGACAATATTGTGTCCCTAGTAAGCCTCCACTGGACTAGCGCATTGATCAAACATGGCTAATGTTTCCTAGCCATAGACATGAGTTGTCATTTGATAATGGGATCACATCATTAGGAGAATGATGTGATGGACAAGACCCAAACCATAAGCATAACATATGATCATATCAAGTTTACCGCTATTGCTTTCTGCATGTCAATGTATATATCCCTATGACCATGAGATCATGCAACTCACTTACACCGGAGGAATGCCTTGTGTGTACCAAACGTTGCAACATAACTCGGTGACTATAAATATGCTCTACAGGTATCTCCAAGGGTGTTTATGGAGTGTCATGGATCAAGACTTGGATTTGTCACTCCGTATGAAGGACAGGTCTCTCACAGCCCACTCGGTAATACAACATCACAATAAGCTTGCAAGCAATGTGGATAAAGATTTAGTCACGGGATCTTGTACTACAGAACGAGTAAAGAGACATGCCGGTAACGAGATTGAATTAGGTATGGACATACCGGCGATTGAATCTTGGGCAAGTAATATACCGATGGACAAAGAGAAATACATATAGGTTTGAATAAATCCCTATCATCGTGGTTCGACCGATAAAGATCTTTGTGTAATATGTAGGAACAATATGGGCATCTAGGTCCTGCTATTCCTTATTGACCAATGAGGTGCACGCTTAACGTTCGATGACGCTAGAGTAGTACTGGGATATGTACATTGGTGACCGAATGATGTACGGAGTCCCGGATGAGATTCGGGACATCATGAGGAGCTCCGGAATGGTCCGAAGCTAAATATTTACATATGGAAGTCATATTGATGGTTCTGGAAAATGTTCGAGATTTTTCGGTGTTGTACAGGGAAAGTTCTAGAAGGTTCCAGAGTGGGGCCCACCTGCATGGGGACCCACATGGACGTGGGTACTGGGAATGTCCCCACACATGTGTTCTAGGCACATCAATACCCCCCTTAAAAGAAATAGGATCATATCCGAAAAGGATAAGATCAATATCCCTAAAAAGGGGGGATAATGATCGGTGGGGAAGGAAAGGAGGGATTTCCTTCCTCCCCCTTGACCAACGATCCTAGGTGCTTGGAGGGAAGCCACGAGCCCCTCCACACCTATATAAATGTGGGGATGCACAAGGGGGAAACACACCCTACCACAGGCCACGACCGTCCTCACATCTCTCTCGTATCTTCCTCGTACATCGTTCTGGAGGCGCTTGGCAAAGCCCGGCCGGCACTACGACACCACCATCTCCACCACGCAGTCGTGTTGGTTGAGATCCCATCTACTTCTCCTTCTTATCTTTCCGGATCAAGAAGGAGGAGACTACATCGAGCCGCACGTATGCTGAACGCAGAGGTACCGTCCGTTCGGCACTGGATCGGATTGGATTGTGATTGGATCGTGAAGAGTACGAATACATCGACCACATTATATATGCTTCTTCTTAGCGATCTACAAGGGTATGTAGATACACTCCCCCTATCATAGTTGTTGATCTCCATAGATTGATCTTTGTGAGTGTCGGAATTTTTTTGTTTCCCATACGACGTTCCCCAACATGTCCATAAAAAGAAAGATGTAGATCATATGCTTATCCCATGAGGAGTAATGACTTCACATAGTAAAGAGTATAAGTGATAAAGATTGTTGAAAATAAACAAACATAGTATTAGTCATGGTTATAATCCAAGCAATACTATGAACGAGGAGAGTAGATTCCCATATAAATATACTATCGTGGACTTCTTTTGTGATTGTGAGTCATCATCAAATATTATATAATGATCAAATGTTGATGTAGGACATGGAAGACAACATATTTGGGAAATATGGCCATGGATCCTTTAACATGTGATGCTTTCTTTAGGCCTTTTACTAGCCCAACAACTTTGCACTAAGTAGATATACTACTTGGGGATCCATAACCCTGAAACACAGTTTCTTGCCATGAGAGTCCACCATACCTACCCGTGGATTGAGTAATATCCTTCAAGTAAGTTGTCATCGGTGCACCAAACAATAAAAAATTGCTGCCAAATATATATGATGTTTTATTGCAAGGGAAAATAAACTTCGTACGATCTTGTGATGACAAAGAAATAAAAGCAACAAACTACATGATAAAGTTTGCTATCACAAGGGGCAATATAAAGTGACGTTCCTTAGCATTAAGAGTTTGCACATTCAAAAACTTAAAAGAGCATGACAACCTCTGCTTCCCTGTGCGAAGGTCCTATCTTCTATCTTTGAAGTTCACTCTTATGCGTGATTCACTGAATTCATTTTCCCTCTACATATTAATTCAATAGTGGCAAGCATCATGTGGTGAGGAAAGATTCAGATAATATATCCAAGTGAATGTAGGTTATCATGATTTATTATTGTTGATGTTAACCTCGAGGTAAATGAGTTGGGTGGAGAATCATTTAAGCCCCTATCTTCCTATGTCCTATGAAAACATGAGCTCTAGAAATATCACTTGAGTATGAGCAATCATAAAAGAATGAATGATAGTTGAGTATGAGAACTTGCTAATAATAAACCTCTTACATAGACTCTCCTCTGAAATATGTTTAAATATGATTGTCCAATGGCTGAGAACATAGTTTGTTGATTGTCAAAAAAAATTATGCTTCATACTCCAATATTGGTGAATGGATCGTTACTTGTTTATGAGAAGATATATGATAAAATAGTTTCTTCTATGCTAATATTCATGATGCTCTCATGTTTGTATTTTATTTTTATCGATTTCTCCCTCTCAAATCATGCGGCCATTATTCTCGAGCTCGGCTTTTCCTTGAGGACAAGTGAGGTCTAAGCTTGGGGGAGTTGATACGTCTATTTTGCATCATGAATCTTTATTGATATTTGTCTTATTATTTCCCATTATTCCTTGTTATTATGTAATTCTTATGTATGTTCTCTTTGAATATGCAAGGTACATTATGAAGAGGAAAGTATGTGGAAACTAGAATTCTAGACCAAGAAACCGAGAAAAAGGCAGAAATATCAAGTTGCTTCAAATGACTTGAAACTTCACGGAGAATTTTTCTGAAATATATAAGAATATTGGGCCAAAAATATACCGCACAAGGCGAGCCACCAGGGCACAAGCCATGAGGCCGCCTCCCAGGCCATGGCTTGATAGCTTGTGGGGCCCCTGTTGGTCCTCCGACACCCCTCTTCTCCTATATGGTGTGTTTTACCCTAGAAAAAAACAAGACATAACTTTCGGGATGAAGCACTGTTGTCTCGAGGCGGAAACCTAGACAAAGGCCCTTTTGCTCTCCGAAAGAGCGATTCTGCGTGAGGAATTCCTCTCTCGGAGGGGGAAAGCGAAGCCATCGTCATCACTAATGCTTCCTCCTTTGTGGGAGGCCCAATATTCATCAACATATTCACAAGCACCATCTCATATCCAACCCTAGTTCATTTCGTGTATTCAATCTCTGTCTTAAAACCTTAGATTGGTACCTGTGGGTTGCTAGTTGTGTTAATTACATCTTATAGTCGATGCTAGTTGGATTACTTGGTGGAAGACATAATGTTAAGATCCTTAATCATATTTGTTACAGCTGTGATGTTGAACATGTTGATGAGGTGTGAGTAGTTACTATTTTTCCTGAGGACATGGGAGAAGTCTCGTTATAAGTAATCCTATAAAGTTGGCATTCGTTCGATATTTTGATGATATTTATGTTGTTACTTCCTTTAGTCGTGTCATGTGAACGTCGACTACATGACACTTCACCATGTTATGGGCCTAAAGGAAGTCAGTGTGGATTAACAAGTAGATGATGGGTTGCGAGAGTGACAAAAGCTTAAACCCCAGTTTATGTGTTGCTTCATAAGGGGCTGATTTGGATCCTCATGTTTCATGCTATTGTTAGATTTATCTTAATTCTTCTTTCGTAGTTGCGGATGCTTGCGAGATGGGTTAATCATAAGTAGGCTATTAGTTCAATTAATAACCGTACCGTAGCATAGGTCCACCCACATATCAAATTATCAAAGTAGAGAACGTGAATCAACTTAATATGATGAACATGACTAGGCAGAAATTCCTATGTGTCCTCGGGAGCACTTGCTTTATATAAGAGTACTTTCAGGCCTATCCTTTGCTATAAAAAGGATTGGTCTACCTTTCTGCACCTTTGTTACTATTGCTAGTTGTGACTTGTTACGAATTACCTAGCTACAAAACTATCTATCGCGGTTATTTACAACACTTGCACAGAATACCTTGCTTATCATTTCCTTCTGCTCCTCGTTCGGTTTGACACACTTAGTTATTGAAAGGACCACGATTGATCCCCTATACTTGTGGGTCATCAATCATGTTGTCATCTCCTGATTTGGGCATCAAAGTATGCCGCAATACGGTGTTGGAGGTAGTCAAACCGGCAAGTAGGTAGTAGACTAAACCAAACTTGTGTGACTTCACATACTCTCGGGAAATGGCAGCGTACATATTTTCCATGGAGTTCTAATTCATCTTGGACTCAAAATAGGCATCAAGATCACCATCGTGTACCTTGGGGGCAACTAAGAGTGCAACCCACTCATCCACTCTCGACTAGTACCTTATACCTTCAGTCATCCAGATAATTCTACCGTCCGGATAGAACTTTGTGATAGTCTCCAACATATTGATAACTTATGAAGTATTCCTGCCATATTTTCCTATGTTTACAATACTTCTATATGGTTTGATGCACTTTATATGATTTACTTAGAACTAACCCAGACTGACGATGTTTTCAATAGAATTACCATGGTGTTGTTTTTGTGAAAAAAATGAAAGTTCTCCGAATCGTACACAACTTTTTTATAATTTTTCTAGAGGAAATAAGCAATATTGGAGCAAAGAACCACCGGAGGAGAGCCACCTGTGGGCCACAAGCTAATAGAGCGCGACCCCCTAGGTCATGCCGTGATAACTCATGGGGCCCACGTGGCTCCGTTTGGCGTAATTCCAACGCTAAGAAATCCCATATATACCACAAAACCCAGAAGTAAAAAGAGAACTTCTGCTCCGCTGTTGCAACTCTTTGTCTCAATGAAAAACCAGCGTGGAGAAGTTCTAGTACCCTGCCAGAGAGGGGAAATCATCTCTGATGGCCATCTTCATCATCGCGATGGAGGCCATGACGAGGAGGGAGTAGTTCACCCTCGGGGCTGAGGTTTTGTACCGGTAGCTATGTTTTTAATCTATCTCTCACACGTTCTTGAGATGCCACGACCTTGATGTATCACGGGCTTTGTTAATGTAGTTGGATCATATGATGTTATTCCCTTGCTACCTTGTTGTGATGAATTGAATCTTTACCTTTAAGATCTTGTTATGTTGGATTGAATATTTTAGTTTCAGAACACTTGATGTATGTCTTGCATGCGTGTACCCATAGTGACATTGAGGTATTAAAGAGATTCACTTGATATATGTTATGGCGTCAACTTGCGGATTTCGGTGACCTTGGGGATCTATGCATAGGGGTTCATTGCATGTTTTCATACTATGTTCTCCGATAGAAATCTTGGTGTGCTCCTTGAAGTTCTTTGTGTTGCATTACATATGATAGATCTAAAATTGTTTGATGCATGTTGCATAATTTACCCATAGATACTTGAGGTGACATTGGAGTATCAAGGTGACATTAGGGTTGAATGATATGTATCATGGGTGTTACTCTAGTATGAACTCTAGGGTTATTTGTGACACTTATATGAATAGCTCAAACGATTGATCAGAAAGAATAACTTTGAGGTGGTTCTACTACCTACACCAATTTCATCTTATTGTTCTCCGCTAGGTAGGAACTGTGGAGTTATTCTTTGTTGCATGTTGAGGGATGATCATATAATTCTACTATGTTAGCATTTTTGAGAGATTGCACTAGTGAAACTATGAACCCTAGGCCTTATTACCAAGCATTTATACAACATTTTGCTCGTTGTTTTACACTTGCTACCTTGCTATGTTTTATATTTTCATATTACAAAAACCTATATCTACTATCCATAGTACACTTGTGTCACCATCTCTTCACCGAACTAGTGCACCTATACAATTTTCCATGGCATTTGGTGTGTTGGGGACACAAGTGAATTTTTGTATTTGATGGCATCGTTGTTTAAGAGAGAGACTATCTTTATCCTACACCTCCCACGGATTGATAAACCTTAGGTCACCCACTTGAGGTAAAATTTCTACTATCCTACAATACTCTGCACTTGGAGGCCCAACATAGTTTACAAGAATAAACTTGTGTAGTAGACATCAAGCTCTTTTCTGGCTCCGATGCCGGGGAGGTGAGTGCTTGAATATATATCTTTAGATCTTGCAATTAAATCTTTTAGTTTCTTGTTTTTCACTAGTTTGGGTTTATAAAAGAAAACTACAAAAATGGAGTTTAGGTTACCTCATTTGCTCCGTCTTTAGATTTTTTTCGTGAAAATGATGGTTTGGTAAATTGTGCTCAATTGCTAGAGGAAGAATTTATGAAACCGCTTAATTTGAAATTTGTGAATGATGAGCATGATAATAATATTGTAGTATGAATTATCACAATATCCGTGATGCTAATGATCATTGCACTAGTCATGATAAAAATATTTCCTATAAGCATGTCAATTTTTGTGGAGTGAATAAAATTTGTGAAGACATGCCATATAGGGATGATAGATTTTGTAAGAAGCATAAACAAGATCAAACTAATTGGTAGATTAAAGTGATAGATGGATTTTCCACAAGATTATGCTCTCTCCATCCCATTACTTGGGAACTTTGCAATAGGGTTGGTCATCTTAATTTCCAATGCATGCATTTGCTTGATCAAACCGTTTCCAAATAGTGTGATAGTTTGATCTCTTGTGAACTCTATAATAAACTTTGTTTATTTTTGGGGAGTGAAGAATTGTCACATAAAAATGATTGGTTTGATATATTTCTTATCACAAATGATAATGAAATTAATCTACAAGAAATATATATGTTTTTCATAGTGAATTGCAATGGGAATGCTTATATTGCGAACTATAGAAAGAATGAAAACCAATAGAATATAAAAGGAATACTAATGAAAGGTTAATGGTATCCCAATACCCTCCTATTGTTTCTCGTAATGAATGAGGTTGCAAGGAGGAGCTTCCCATCGCTTCAACAATAGGCTCGGATAAAGTACTTAAACCCACACATAAGGTGGTGAATAAGAAGAAAAGAAGGAGAAGTGGAGGTAAAAAGTATCTCGCCCAAATAATGTTGCTCCTATAATCGTTGAGAAAGTATCCAAAATTAGTGTGGACGATGACACACTTGATGATTATTTTGTTATGCCTACTACTTGTTGTGATGATCTTGATTGGGAGGATAATGATACTCCTCTTAATATTTAAAATCTTTTTGGCACCAACTTGGAAAAGTATGATGGTAATAATTGTTACACTATTGGTGCTATTCATGCTAATGATATACAAACCCACAAGCTTGGGGATGCTATGCTTCATGAGATTGACACATTTGAGAATATATTTGCTGCTACTAATGTGTGTCCCATACTTGGGGATGCTATGCATAATGAAGATGATCTTTTTGTCCCCCTACCTTGAATGATCAATTTTTCTTTGATGATTGCATGCCTCCTAATTATGATGATTGCAATTTTTATGAAAGTGGGTTTGGAAGACTGTAAACTTTAGATGATTGTTATCCCACTATTTTGGAGGGCATTGAATATTGTTATAATGATAAAAGTGGATTTGGCGAGGTCATGACTTTATTTAATAATGATTCCACTATCTTGGAAGAGGTTTCAATTGATTATGATGAGAACAAAGTTGCCACTTATGATGACTAGTGTGATGATACTTATGTTATGAAAAGTAGTGATGATTTTATTATAAAACTTGTCACCATTATGAATAACCTTTTTCTGGACATTAATCTTTTAATGTGGAACCAATTTATAGTATTCAAGTTTCATATGATAGTCTCATTATTATGTATGAAAAGCTTGCTTATGGGGAGAGTAATAAAAAAATTATGCTTGTGCATCACAAAAACAATGCTTTATGTGATAGTTAGATTTTCGAATTCCTTCATGATGCTACTGAAAATTATTATGAGGGAGTAACATATGCTTGTAGGAATTGCACTAATATCAAGTTTCATCCCTATGTGTTCAAAGTTTTAAAGTCATGCTAGTTTTGCCTTCCTATGCTAGTTGATTCTTGATCCCATAAAGTGTTTGCTCACAAAATCCCTATGCATAGGTAGTGGGTTAGACTTAAATGTGCTTTTAATGTGCTTCATGATGCTCTCTTGCATGTTTCAATTACTACTTTTTATGTGAGCATCATTGAAATCATCATGCCTAGCTAAAAGGCATTAATGAAAAGCTCTTGTTGGGAGAAAAACCTATATTTATCCTTTATGTTTTTGTGTTTTAACATGATTAAGCTACTGTATTAATCATTTTTGTGTCTTTTATATTAATAAAGTGCCAAGTAAAGCCTTTGGGATAGTGTGGATAGTTGCTTGTTTTATTCTGTGCAAAAACAAAAACTTTTACATCCGGTGTAGAATTTGTCTGATTTTACTAGAACGCCAAAAAATTCTGAAATTTTAATAAAGTTTTTATATGCAAATTCTATGAGTTATCCTAATGTTTCATAATTTTGAGAGTGACGTAAGTATGGTGTTCATCTGGATCTTCACAGACTAATCTGTTTTTGATAGATTCTGTTTTGTATGCATAGTTTGCTTATTTTTAATGTTTCCATAGCTTATATTTGGTGATATAATTATGGGAATTATAGACTATAGTATTTATCGTGTGAGAACAATTATGAATCATGTCATGACAGTACCTAAGTGGATGATTGTCACATCTCTGATCCCTAATAGAGTATAGAAGTTTGTGCTCATGTCTTCTTCATTGCATCCAAGAAAATGACATGAAATCAAAAGCAAAGCAAAGAAAACAAAAGCAAACCCTAGCAACTCTATATTCAAAAGCAATTCAAATTTTGTGGCAAATTAAAAATTCCAAAATGGCCATTAGAAAAGTTCATCATTTCTGATAAATGTTGAAAACAAAATATCAGGGGTGAAATATATTTTCAAAGTGCTTTTGGCATTTTAAATTAAAGTTAAAAGCTACTGAAATCAACTATATAATTGATTTCAAATAATACAAAGTTTTCAAAAATTCTGAAACACTTATATATGTTTGGAAATATTCCAAATAACACTTCAAAAATTTTCAAACTATTTTAGGAATAGTTTGGAGCCAAAAATTAAACAAAACCATATCAGAAATGTTTTAATAGAAACAGAAAAGAGAAAAAATAGAAAAAGAGTTATCAGACACTTACCTGGCCGAGGCCCAGCTCGCCCTGTCGTCTACCTTCTGCCAGTCAGCAGCAGGAGGTGGCCGCCGCTCCCTCCGGCGCAGCCACGCACCTGCGTGCCTGCCTGGCCGCCGCTTCGCGCTCGCGAGGAAGGATAAGCCTCCCGCGACCTCCTCCCGTGCTTTCCCCCTCCTCATTCGCCCCCTGTTCTCCCTTCTATCGGTCGCCATTAGAGCCCGAACTAAGCTCGAGCTCGCCGTCGCTCCAGCCCCTTTCCCTCTCACCTGAGCTTCGCAATAGCTTTGCCTTGGGCTCCTGAAGCTCTCCAACCAGACGCTCGACGCCGAGAACCCCTGAGAGGCCGTGACGCCATCGTCTTCAACTTCGGATCCCCGGAGCTCGCCGCCGTCGTTCTTCCTCCTCAGACCGTCCCCTATCCCGCTCTCGTCACCTCTGCACTCCCTGTGAGCTCTGGGTGCTTTCCCCCTCATTTTCCCCTTTGATCCCGGGCTCTAGGCCCCGATTCCACCAGAGCCCGACGAGATCCGCCGCGGGACCTCGTCGCCGGTAGCTCTCCGGTGATCGGCTAGTCATTCTGAGGCCACCAGCAGCATCAGTGCGCCGAGTAGATGACGTAGGAGCTAAGCCCTGACCCCCTAGCCTCTGGATCAATGAACCCGATGGTGCCCGAACTCCGGTAGCTGCTGAGCTCGTCGCCGGCGTCATCTTCGGTGGTTTCAGCTCCCGTTCTTTGCAAAAATGGATCTACGATCGAGCAACCGATCGTCTGGTGCCCTCCGCCGTGCGTTTGGTCACCGGAATAGCAAACCCGAGGCCCTCCGTCGTTCTGGTGGTCGCCGGAGCCTCGCCGCCGGTGGGTTTGACCCTTATCGCCGGTGGGGTTGACTCCCCTAAGTCTCTGGCAAGTGGGGCCAGCCCCCTGACTAATTAAGTTTAGTCAAAATAAAAATAAAAATTATATCAAAATTTAAATAGTCACTAACATGTGGGTCCAGCTATGTTAATTAGCTAATTAAGTTTAACTTAATCTAAAAACTGGCTAGAGTCACTAACCAGTGGGTCCCACTGGTCAGGTTTGACTTTCAACGGCCAGCTGACCTGCTGATGTCATGTTGATGCAATAAATCTAATTCTGGTTTTAATATAATTCCAGAATAATTGCAAAACTTTGGAAATTCATAGAAATTTGAATATAACTCCAAATCAGACAAATAGTATATGCAAATTGATCATAAAAATTCAATGAACACAATGGTGCTACTTTCATGCATGAAAAATAAAGTTATGAAACAACATCAGGTCAAATCAATTAAATGCTTAAGATAATTATGCCATTTCAAATAATATTTGAAATTGGATTTCAAACCAGATGCAAACTAAGGTTTCACCAACCATATTGAATCTTATCACCTTGCATTTCATGCCATGTTCATGCATCATGACTATTGCATATGATTTGTATGTTGTTATTCGGTAGGCCCCGCCCCTCCGGATACGACTGATTATTCGACTAACGGATATCACCCCTCTGCTGAGCAACAAGGCAAGCAACCATTTTGATCATCCCGATAAATCCCATGTTCTCGCTCCTGCTCTTATTTATCGCATTAGTTCAAAATGCTTCTAATGCTTTTACCACGTTTGTTGAACCCATTCCTTTGCATGACCTGTCTTTGTCACAGTAATTAGCTAAACCTTGCAACCTAGCATACCTCGTAGATGCTTGAGCCATGATGTGTCTTATCCTGCTATGCATGCTATGCTTAGAGTTGTGTCTGGTCTATCATCTGGGTGATGAACAGGATTGTGAGAATGTGTTCTGTCAATAAAGGTTGTGTGTTGAACCTGATTTGGTAAAGGTACCGGTGAAAGGCTGTGTAGGAGTACATGGCGGGTTGTTTCATTGGAACCGACCTTAGGAACTGAGTTCCGTGTATGTAATCCAAGACGAGATACTACCACATGCTGGGCCCTGAAATATGACCCCGCTCGACTTATTAATCGCCTAGTACTCGGTCCAGGAGTTGCAAGTAGTTTCTGGTGTTTATAGTCATGTTGGAGGTCGTGCATAGTGCTGACCTTAGAGGTCGGCTATGATGCGGTAGACAGTGGCACGGTGTACCAAGTGGCACCCGGATGGTGGGCTTGGGAACCCTGCGCACATCGTTTGGGGCCGTGGCTGAAACCTCGGTCGAACTTCCGTGCGGGTTACCCTCAGATAGGCGATAAACCTGGACTAGGTATTAGTGTGGTTAACAGTCGTGGCCGACTCCCTCGCCGGGCTTCCGCTTGAAGGTTGCCGAGGTGCATGACGTGCACATAGCGATAAGTGGCGAGAGCGTGTGTGAACAAGTACACCCCTGGAGGGTTATGATCTATTCGAATAGCCGCGTCCGCGGATATGGACTACTTGGAAACATATGTTGTTCATAGACAACTATAATGGCTACTCATAAAAATGGCAACATAAGTGTGAGTGTCGTGGATGGCATTTCCGTAGGGAGACGGGAATGATTCCATGATGGTGTATTGTTGTGGATTTAGTGGACTCGTGTGCGAGAACTCGAAGTTGTTAAAACTATTTTAAAACGTAGTTTTGTCTAGCCAAGAGTCAAAGATGGCTTTCTCCTTGAAACCCCACAACCCCTTGTTGATACATTTGCATGAGTAGATAGAATTGTTCTAAAGTATTGCTGAGTACTTTTGTACTCACGTTTGCTTAACAAATTGTTGCATAGGTTGTTAATGACCCTAATGGTGGGTTCTATCTAGACATTAATGACGACGAGTTGCTGGTGTCCTAGCTACGATCTGGCCCTAGGTTGGGTTTGTAGATAGTTAGGCCATGTGCCTTCTACCTTTCCATCTGTCTGTACTCAGACAGTTTTAATCTTCCGCTGGCTTGTAAGACTTATTTGAATGACTTGTGATATGGGTCGTGAGACCCCTATCTGTGTAATATTATGTGTGAGGCTCTTCCGAGCCTTCTAAATAAAGTTTGTATGTTTATGGTTACGTTGTGATGCCATCGATGTATCTATGCATATCGGGTATGCCATGCGTACGTGTGTTGTACTTGATATGTATGGGGTTCGAACACCTAGTCGTATGCCTTCGTAGCACTCCTTACGGGGAAATGCCTCTTTGTGTTTCCACCGAGCCATGGTAGTTCGCTACTGCTCCGGACACATTGGTTGATCGGCATGTGTCCTTCTTAGCTGCTATGTTTGTCCCTTTGGGGAAATGTCACACGGTGTAATGGGGTCCTTGTAGCTTGCTACGACTCGTCTACACTCGCTGATGACCGACACCTGCTTTGCTGGGTCATGTATGCATGTCCGTGTACGGAACTACCACTTGAGTTTATGACTAGACATGTCGACCTGGGTTCTTTGACATCGGAATGCTAGCGACACAATTGCATATGCGAGTCAAAAGGCGCAAACGGTCTCGGCTAAGGTAAGTTTGTAACCCTGGGGATAACCGTGCGTGATACCGCAAAGAGGTGTGATGTGTTACAGGCTGGATTCCTATGGCTTAGGATCGGGGTCCCGACAGCGATATTTCTTTATTACACTAGCCCATCTCACGAAGTTTAAGTTTTGTGTGATTGAAGTTTTTAAGTTTTGGGTGAGATACCGACATGAGGTGAATAAGGAGCAACAAGAAATTAATAATATTGGGAAGTCCCAAGTCACTCCAAGGTAATATCCAAGGAAAACTCAAGTGTCTAAGCTTGCAGGCATCCCCTCTTACGTGTCCAACATTATCGATATCTTACTTGGAGCTATATTTTTATTTGTCACAATGATATGTGTTTTTCTTGGAACGACATTTTATTTTGTTTCTCTCTGTTAGATGTTATTTATAATCTTAGTTTTCAGCAAAAATTTCAAAGAATTGCCTTTAGAATGCTTGAATTGCTTGTGTGATGTGTGTTGTACAAAAACAGAAACTTTAGCTGTAGTAATTTGAATTATCAAATTTTACTGGAAAGTGGAAAGTTTGTGAAACTTTTATACAATACTCCCATACAAACTGTTTATCACGTTCTAAATTTTTAGAATTTTTTGGAGTTAGAGAAGTACACTGTTTAAATAGATTGCTACAGACTGTTCTCTTTGGATAGATTGTTGTCATAGTTTTGTTATCTACTTATCCTAGAGTTTTCATGGATTCTATTAGTGGATATAAATTATGGAAATGATAGTATACACTACCTAATGTTTGAAAATTATTATGAACTTGTCTTGGCAGTACATGAAGTGTTCGTTTATACTTATGTGGCTTTATATGCATCGCTTGACTTGTTGTGGAGCTCTTCTTTGTCCTTGTGTGACATTTCATGAGAACAATCCTACCAATTACTTCCGTGGGCTTAAGAATTTTGTAGTTTGGCATAATTTGGATCAATTTGCACACGTTGTCATACTTCTGATCCAGGATCTAAGGATCTTCTTGATGATGATTATTTCGGTCATATCTTCACTTCCTAAGCCGGCAATCTCATTTGTAACGAGAGAAAGCCTAGAGTACATTTCTGCGAATCCTTCACCATCCTTCATCTTGAACTTGTAAGTTGACTTTGGAGCACATCCAACTTAGATTCCCAGCCAGATTTGGTTCCTTCGTGCATATCTGTCAAAGTATCCAAATTCCCTTTGCATTCTTAAGACGACTTATCTTGTTGAGTTCTTCAGGCATAGGAAGTTGATATGCTATCACTACACCCATTAACTGTATAAATAAATTCATTTGTACTGCCAAAGATGTTAAGTATCAAAATGTTATTCCGGTGCATGAACCTTTCTACTAACCTATCTCATGAGTTCTTTTGAGGTTTTGTGTGGATAAAGTTTTTGAGACTTAGGTGAAACCATAATATGAGAGGATTGAACGAGATACAAAAGCTCAAGCTTGGGGATGCCCAAGTACCCCAAGTAAATATTTCAAGCAGTGTCAAGCAGTGTCAAGCATCTAAGCTTGGGTATGCTACGCACCCCACCTCTTTTCGTCAACAAATACCGGTTTGTGTACGTTGAGCCTAAGTTTTTACTTGTCCATATGATATGTGCTATTCTTGGTGTGCATTTTTGTTTAGTTTTCTGTTTGAATAGAAAATCAGATCTGAAAATATTTACTGAGAGAGAGTCCTCACATATCTACCTAATTATTTTACTATGCATTGATCTTCACTTATATCTTTTGAGAGTAGGTTGATGTTTACTCATGTGCTTCACTTATATCCTAAGAGTAGATTGTGAATGAATGAAATATCATAAATTTGAAATCGTCAATGTGCTTTATGATTAGTAGTAGTTCCACATTTGGTTTAGAAAGTAAAATCTATTGAAGTTTGACAATCATAGTATTGGCCATGCAAGCAATTCATGTATGACTAGTATAAGAAAGAGAACTTTCACATACAAATATATTATCCTAAACATCTTTTATGATTGTGAACACCCCTTAATTATTTTCAACATTGATCAAATAGTTGAAGTTGGACAAGGAAGACAATGTAATGTTATGTTTGGGTATATTTGTATAGAAGTTATATTGTTATGGATCCTCCAACATGTGGTGCTTGTTTATAACCTTTTCCTAGCCAAAACTTCGTACTAAGTTGAAATACTACTTGTGCTTCCAAATTCTTGAGCCAAATTTCTTCCATGAGAGTCCACCATACCTACATATGTATGGTATTTCACTGCCATTCCAAGTAAATTTGCATGTGCCACCTCTAAACATTCAGATAAACATCCGTTATGTGTGCTCGTAACACTCATGGAGCGACGGGGCAGTCATTATCTTGCATGCTAAGCGAGTTATTGTCAAGATGAGTGTTTATTCACTTGTCATTGCAGGAGAGAGGCTGGTAAAAAGGATTCCCAGTCCTGCATAATACAAGATAAGTAACAAGAACTCCCCCTAGAAAGTTGATTGTTTGGAGGGCACCCACGGATACAACTAGCTATGGACTGTGATTGAATGGTTAAGGGGCAGTAAAATTTCAATTCTGTTTGGGAACCGCCAATAATGTGATTATCATGGAAGATATTGAAAACTCACTTGGGACGTTGATAGGAAAGGCACACCACCCAAAATATATTCATCTATGTTTAAAACAATGGGCTGTGGCACCTATACAAATCCCTAGTTCCCTCTGCTAAGGGACAATCTATTTACTTTCGTGTTACTTACTTTCCATGTCGAGTCAACTTCTAATTCCAACCTCAATCTATTAGTTGGCAAGCACCATGTGGTGGGGAGAGATCCAAATATATATATCCAGTAAAATATATTTGATCATGATTCATTATTGTTGACAATTATCTTTATAAAAGTATGTTGGGAGGCAAAACCTTAATCCCATATTTTTCTCTATGTTCGATGGATGTTGTTTGTTCTAAAAATATGCCTTGGGTATCAATCATAGAATACTATATGATAATTGAGTATGTGGAGCTCTTACTTAGACTTGATGATGCACTGAATTTTTTTGATGACTAAGAACATATGATGTTGAGTTTCAAGAGAATGCATTATTTGAACCATGACATCTGAATAGATTGCTACTCAACTATGATGATATTTATGAAAAAGTTGCTGGTTATGATGCTAGAAAAAGTAATTGGAATTACCGTTGATCAATCTTATATACTATGCTAAAACTCACACTTCATAAATTATTTCTTTTGTCATTTACCTACTCGAGGACAAGTAGGAATTAAGCTTGGGGTGCTCATACGTCTCCAACGTATCGATAATTTATGAAGTATTCATGCTATTATTGTCTATGTTTAAAATACTTTTATATGGTTTTGATGCACTTTATATGATTTATTTAGAACTAACCCAGACTGGTGTTGTTTTCATAAGAATTACCATGGTGTTGTTTTTGTGGAGAAAATGAAAGTTCTCGGAATCGCGTGAAACTTTTTTATAATTTTTTCTTGAGGAAATAAGCAATATTGGAGCAAAGAACCACCACAAGAGAGCCACCTGTGGGCAACAAGCTTACAAGACACCCCCTAGGCCGCGCCCTGATAGCTTGTGGGGCCTAGGCTCTGTTTGGCGCGATTCCAACATTAAAAAATCCCATATATACCAAAACCCGAGAAGTAAAAAAAGAGAACTTCCGCTCGGCCGCCACAACTCTCTGTATCAACAAACAACCAATCTCGAGACATTCTAGTACCCTGCCGGAGAGGGGAAAACATATCCGGTGTCCATCTTCATCATCGTGGCGGAGGCCATGATGTCGAGGGAGTAGTTCACCCTCAGGGCTGAGGTTTTGTGCCAGTAGATATGTCTTTAATCTATCTATCTCATGTTCTTGAGATATCACGATCTTTATGTATCATGAGATTTGTTAATATAGTTGGATCATATGATGTCATTCCCTTGCTACCTTGTTGTGATGAATTGAATCTTTACCTTTAAGATCTCGTTATGTTGGATTGAATATTTTAGTTTGAGAACACTTGATGTATCTCTTGCATGTGGATATCCGTAGTGATATTAGTGTATTCAAGAGATTCACTTTATATATGTTATGGCATCAACTTGTGGATTCCGGTGATCTTGGGGATCTACGCATAGGGGATGATTGCATGTTTTCATACTATGTTCTCCGATAGAAATCTTGGGGTGCTCCTTGAAGTTCTTTGTGTTGTATTAAATAAGATAGATCTGAATTTTTTTGATGCATGTCGCATAATTTACCCATGGATACTTGAGGTGACATTGGATTATCTAGGTGACATTAGGGTTGATTGATATGTATCATGGGTGTTATTCTAGTACGAACTCTAGGGCTGTTGGTGACACTTATAGGAATAGCTCAAAAGATAGATAAGAAAGAATAACCTAGAGGTAATTCTACTACCTACACCTATTTCATCTTATTGTTCTCCATTATATAGGAACTTTGGAGTGATTCTTTCTTGCACATTGAGGGGTGATCATATGATTATACTATGTTACCATTGTTGATTTATTAAACTAGTGAATGTATGAACCCTAAGCTTTATTACCAAGCATTTATACAATGTTTTGCTCTTTGTTTCACACTTGGTACCTTGTTGTTTTTATATTTTCATATTACTAAAACCTATATCTACTATCCATACTACACTTGTACCACCATCTCTTCGTCAAACTAGTGCACCTATACAATTTACCATTGTATTGGGTGTGTTGAGGACACAAGAGATTTTTTGTATTTGATTGCAGGGTTGTTTGAGATAGACCATCTTTACCCTACACCTCCCACGGATTGATAAATCTTAGGTCATCCACTTGAGGGCAAATTGCTACCGTCCTACAAAACTCTGCGCTTGGAGGCCCAACATAGTCTACAAGAATAAAGTTGTGTAGTATACATCAGTCTCCTATCGAGTAGAATTGCACAATGAGATCATCATCCCATGATGTCATATCTCTCCCAATGAACTCATCAATGCCCATCACCCTTAAACTTTCATTACATGGGGGGAGTATGTAACGTCCAAGATGCAATCCTATCCTTATTTTAGCGCGAGGGCCTCGACAGGGATAGAAGCGCATCTCGTCATTTCGCAAGAATGGATATCGTTACAAGTACATGTACTGAAAAGAAGAGTATAAGGAGTTGGTTTACACTCACCACAAACTACATCAAGTTCACATCAATACAACAAAATACAGTGATCTTGAAGAAGAGCAGGGTCCGACTACGGACGAAAACAAATGATGAAAGAACAACGTCCATCCTTGCTATCCGAGGCTGCCGGCCTGGAACGCATCCTAGATCGATGATGAAGAAGAAGAAACTCAAAATAGAAAAATCATCGTGCTCACATCAAAATAACTCTTTACATGTACCTACAACTGGTGTTGTAGTAATCTGTGAGCCACAGGGACTCTGCAATCTCATTTCCAAAGGTATCAAGACTAGCAAAGCTTAATGGGTGAGGTATGGTTAACTGGTGAGGCTGCAGCAAGCTACTAAGAATTTATTTGAGGTGGCTAACTTACAAGTACAAGAATAAAAGAGGGGGATAATCTACGCATAATCAGATGTGAACTAATAATGATCAAATGAATGATCCTGAACACATACTTACGTCAGACATAACCCCATCGTGTTCTCGATCAGATAAGGAGCTTGCGAAAGAGACAGTCACGGTTACGCACTCAGTTGGCAAGTTTTTAATTAGTTTACTTCAAGTTATCTAGAACGGGATGTTAAACCAATTTTCCAAGTTTACCACATAACCGCGAGCATGGCTTTCCGACAGATTTAACCCTGCAAGGGTGCTCCAACTAGTCCATCACAAACTACCACATGTTGCATAGAAACCCTCGACCACGGATCTCGTGATATCCTCGGATCCCTTAGTGGAAAACCTCAACTTTGAGATAGCCCAAAGCATCACCGGAATCACAATGCACAAGACGCTCGAGAAAGGTAAAACAAGTCCAGCAAAGCCTCCCGATGTGTCAACGATCCTGATAGGAGCCCCGTATCTCGTTCTCAGGACATGGCGGGTAAGCACAACATACAGTATCATGATAGAAATCTCCCGAGTTGCCCCGAGTTGGCCCCGCAAACGGCTCTATTTTAGGACCAACACCATCAGCACTGGCCCTCCCTGTATTATGTTGAATTACTCCTCGAGTTCATGATGCCATATGTTTTTCAGTATTATTATGTTGGGAAAATATAGTACCAATGTTGGGCCTTGCCAGACGAGCATTATCCCAAAACAAAAGTCAACGGGGTCCCCATAACAACCTCTAGCATGTTAGGAGTGCTCATTTATGGAACATAACACTGGTAGCCCAAACTAAGGCGGCAAAGGTGGAAGAAAACACCAGACTAGAAGGCCAAGCCTTCCACCTTTTACCAAGTATATAGGTGCATTAAATTAAATAGCAATTATATGGTGATATAACAAGGAACCCATGTTGGCACATGGAAGCAACTGCACCTGCAATTAGCAACGCTAACAAAAGGTTGAGCAAGCGGTAACATAGCCAAACAGTGGTTTGCTGGGTTGTGGAAAGGTCACAGGTTTTCATGGCAATCTTGGAAGGCTTATTTAACGGGTAGTAGGCAACGAGACAAAGCGATAGAAAAAAACAACTAGCATGAGAATGATAGTAATGGTATATAGGGAAATGATCATCTTGCCTGTGATCCCGCTTGGAAGAAGAACGAATCCATGAAGCACACGAACCGACGTAGTCGAACGGATCCTAATATTCTGACACGCTTGCAGAACTCTATCGAGACGAAGGAAACCGGAAACAAGAATCAACACATGATATTCACCACGACATATGCACCATCTGATGTACACCCTAATATGATGCATGACCGGTTAAATTATGCAAGGCATGTCATGGCAATTCACAACAATCAAACACTACACATTAAGTGAGGCTCAATACGCAACGAGTTGCATATTGACGAAACTCCACATTTGAATTACTTAGTTCACTCCCGTTTAGGTACACATCAATATTAAATGTTGTTAAACATGGCAGGAGGTGAAGCGTAATTGAACTACCTTTCTAGGCATTTTAAATGAGGACGAAAACAACATATAACATCTCCGAAATGACCCTATACGTTAATTTTGGAATCTGTCCAGATCTGAACTAACATGTTGTTATATTTGTTAAACAGTAGAATAAAGTGGTTCACGTGATTCTACGCGTCATTCTATTATAAATATAGAGATCACTGCAAATAGAGCTACGGTTCAAAAGATATAATCATCGCAAGATTATATGCATGAATGCAATATGCATGCAAATGACAGCCACAAGCATTCCAAACCATAAAGGCGGCAAGATATAATGAGATTACATGAGATTTTCAGCAAGTTTCATATATGGCACATTCGAAACGGAGCAACGATTCGACAATTACAAGAAAAACAAGAATTAGCTACAATCTGCCAAAAATAGCAACATGACATTTTCTACACCCTAAAACAACAAGCTATATAATTCTAAAGTGCACAAACAAGACATGAGGCAGTAGTGATCAATATGCACAACAACACCCTACTAAATACAACTAGCATGGAAGCATGGATCACTAGGAAAATAACTCACAAATGACAACTAGCACACAGTTTCAGACTTGGTGAAAATAACAGTTTTGACGGTACAGTTTTTAACCAGAAGGCATATTGGTAGAAGTAAAACTATATGCTACATGGCGTAGAATGGCATGCAAATTTAGAGCATTCTAGAGAATCTTAAGCACTACAAATAATTCCATTGCACCAACCCCAAAGGAGATGTAGATCACTAGCAAATCGCATGGAAAGACAACAACAAAATATTACAGATTTCAGACTTGGAAATATTTCAGCAAATCAAATCAGCACTAGTTTCTAGCATGTTGGACACAAGCAAACCACACCTAAACATGGATTCCTGTAGCAACCAAAATTACCAGGAGCTAGCATACATGTCCAAGGGCATAACTCATGTTCAAAACTAATTAATATCATGCACGGAATAATTCATACAAAATAAACAAAAGGGCATCATGGCAAAATATCGTGCACGCTAACTTGCTCAAAAGACAAAACTAAATGCATTGATAAATTCTATGGATTTTTCTACTTGGAAAACATATATAATATGTGGGGTTCTAAATAAAACTAGTGCCACCACATATATGCGAGAATATGACATAAACCCGACATAGCAAACTATTTATGCCACCTACATGAAAACAGCGAGATGACTATTTTTATCATGCATGGAAATACGTTGCAAACAACATGAACATTTTACATACTAGGATTGAGCAATTAGGATGCACACATAAATGGCTACAGAATCACCTAACATAATAGCACGTAAAACTATGCAAACAGTAGGTCAAACAGTTTTAAATATGCATGAGAGCTGTAAAATATCAATCTATGCGAAATTCTAATAATTTTACATATATAACTTCTGGCGTCCCGATGCATGGTTTAAAAGTTACGGGCATTTTAAAATATGCAAGTTTTCTGAAAATAAATTAAACCGTAGGACCTAAAAAAAATATTCGGGCCGGAATCTGCTATTTGGCCAAAACAGAGGCGCGCACAAAATACTATAATGCGCCTAGGGCGTGAAATAGAGGCTCGGGGGTCGGCTCACCTTGGGCCGAGAAAGGCCGGCTCAATCGGGGAGCTCGGCCGGCGAGAGGCCGAGGTGGCTACGCACTGGGCTGACTCAAGCTAGGTTGGAGGGCGGCGAGCCACGCGGTCGAAGGGGCGAGGTGCTCGCATGGGGCGGTCAACACCCGAGCGAGGAATGGCTCGATCTGGCGAGGCGCGATGCCGGTGCCCCCGACGGCGGTGACGACGGGCTGAGGCAGAGGGAGACGGGGCGGCGCGGTACCGGCGGTGGCGGATCTCGGGTCGGCGAGGTTCAGCCAGTGCCGACGAGGGGAGGCGTGGCGAGCAGGGCTGCTCGCCCAGCGAGAGGTGCGACTTGGCGGGATGCTAGCGGCGGTAGCACGCCTCGGATCCGGCGGCTCCGGCGAGGTCCGGCTAGCCGGTGGTGCTCCGGCGACCGGTGAGGTCCGGCAACCACCGGTGCGGGGCTGATGGAGCGAGGCTTCAGGGAGCGCGGGAGGCTTCGGTTGCTATGCGGCCGCCCGATCATGTCTGAGTTGACCGCGGACATGTCCGGTAGGTGGGGAAATTGGCGATTTTGGACCATCGGATGGGGATCCAATGGTCCAGATTTCTCCCTTGCTAGGATTTCGGGGGAAGAGAGGAGGTGGAGCTAGCACGTGGGGTTTTCTAGGGGGTGGCTGCAAATTGGCTAGGGGGAAACCCTAGTGGAGTGAGAGAGCTCTCTCCATGTGGTGGTTCTTATATAGGGTTTGGTCTATGGTGGGATGAACCTTGTCTGTCCGATCGTGATTCGACGACCATGAACAAAGGAAGTGGCTAGATGGGTCTAGTGGGCTGTGTAGTTGGGCTATGTAGGGATAAGAGGGAAATGGTGCGGCCCGTGACAGAGTTTTAAAACACTGAACGTCCGACAATTAAACGGGCTATGGTGATGCTATATAATAAATGGTACGGGTATCCAACGAGCTTCGATTGCGACGAAAATTGGCAGGCGGCCTACCTACATTCAAATAAGACCGCATGCCAACTTTCAACCCAATCCAAGAATATTTTATACACACTTTTAAAAACAAGATTTTAACGATGTCGTGGGCGCGTGCGTGTGTGGTTGGTCTCAAAACGGTCAATGACAAAAACGGAGAGAACCGACAACTAATAACGGATGCACATTTTGCAAACGGAGAGCAATGGAGTGTCGATGCAATGCAGATGATGTGCATGATGCAATGATGAATGCGACAACTAAATAATCATAGGGCGGCAACGGAATAAAAGGGGAATCTTGTGGAGCGTCGGTCTTGGGCTGTTACAAAGTAGTCCTCATTGGCCTTTATGTTCTTGCTGTCAACGTGTCTCATATCACTCACCGCTGGGTTTTTTTCAAGCAAATAGTCTCATAAAAATCTTGTTGCTCCTTGGTGTGAAAACAAGCATCAGCGGTAGTCTTTCTTCTGATGGAGTAGGAGTCAACGGAACTCCACTTTCTTAGCCCTTGGTACTTCCTCTCCTTCGTATTATTAGCAACTAGGTGATTATCATTGTGCTGTGGAAGGTAGGGCATGCGCTCCTTCACCACAGTCACATCATAGTCATCAATTTTTCTTTCATGCATTGGGTCCTTGTCCTTATCTATAGTAGAATGTCTATGGTGGTTTTCTTAGTCTTGGGGTAGTCTGCTTGGCCTTGGTGGCTAGCTTGCTTGGCATAGCATCATCCATTAGCTTCCTCTACTTAGGAGGAGGTGGATTTGCATCTCTGTCCTCCTCTTATTCCTCTTCATATTGACCAATGCACATGGAAGTAGGTCTTCTTGTCACATAGATAGTTTTAGTCCTATCCCACTTCTTTGCTAGATTCTTGGCCAAAGTGTTGGTCCTCTTTGGTCCACTAGGGTTCTCTAGAGAAAGAGACATACCCTCTTTGCAGCAACTGATTTAGGGACCATTCTTGCAACCACTCTTTCTTTCTTCTCTGGTTATTTATTGGAAGTGACCTCATCGGCGATAAAATCTTCATCCTCCTCATTGTAATTCCTCTAATTTCTTCCCTTGGTAGCCTCCTTGGGCAAGGCATGAGAGCTGGGGGTGCCTGGGTCTTTCGAACTTTCTTCGGGACTAGTGCGTGCATCCAAGTTAACACTTGGTTCTTTGTTCATGTTCTGGCTATCATACGAACCTGACATTCTGACCTCTGACCATGTCAATTAGATATGGAGGAGTGGAGTAGAGAAGCATCACAAAATCCAGATATTTTAAAAAATTCTGAACTAAAATGTTACTTTTAGCTTTCCACAATATGCAATTCGGTTCCATCGAGTTTCAATTTTTGGAACTTTTGAGGCAAGCAACACAAACTTGGTCACACCATTTTGGTTTCACCAATATGTGATCTGGTGTCTCTGAAACTGCTCACAGAAGCCCTTCCACTTCAGTGACACTCATATGAAGCTTTTGGTTTCACCAAGAATCCCTTGTGCTATGGACGAAACCACATCGTAGCGCCAAAATATTTTGACTTGGTGGCTCCAAGATTGCTTATTTTGAAGACCTAACCCTATTTTTCTACTAAACCCATTCTAACTAAGTTTTTGAGAGGATATATTCATGCATACTCTCGCAAGATATGAGGCACGACCTAATGCGTAAGAATCCTAGGAAGAACAAAGTAGGGATCGAGGCTTTACCCTAACTTGGCAGAGCCTCTCTACGACGACATCAACGGGGATTATTTCCGTTTATGGCGAAGAAATATTGTGGCGAGAGCGCCCTCTAGACAACGACGAGTGTTCATGGATAGGGGCGACAACAGCTATGGGATGTGGTAGACGACGGTTTTGAAGAATTTTTCAAAGTCCATCGTGTGGATATATATATCCACCTACTGTTGGTGACACCAAGACAGAAAAATCGGTGACACCAAGGTTCACAATTGTCATTTGACAAAGGAACTCGGCAACGCCAAGACTTATCAATCAGTGGTACCGAGACAAAAAGCTTGATCAAGCCAAATGACTTCGGTAGATCCGAGTTTGTAAGAGTTGGTCACACCAAGGAACACTTAGCAAGTTCCGGAAGTCAACCCTAGTCGAATTGGTGGCTCCTTGTGGTCCTCACCTGAAATGTCTAAAAAGTTCTTGTTCAAATTTTGTGATTAAGCATGAAAATAGTTTGAGAAAAGGTACAATAGATAGATAGAGGTGATACCAAGGCATTCTTGTACATCCAATTGGCGAGAAAAATAAATCCCAAATAACTACAATTGGATATCCTTGAATGTAGAAAACATGCATACAAACATGCTCACCCAATAAGATGCCAAATAGAATATTTCAAACATGCAAGACCATCTACTCTCTACCAAGCGCTTTGGCGATGACAAAGCCATCTATATATGAGTATATTGACTTAGGATCCAAGTGAGAACACTTGATCATAGGTCATACTCTTTGTTTAAGCACAGGCGGGGATGCCACTTTTCCATAAATATTTTATTGTATTCACATCATTTGAGATGCTTTAGCTCATGTCATAGAGAAAAGCTCCCCTAGATGTCATATCCTAAGAGGGATGAACTAAACTTAGATTTTGTCATTGAAGACTTCATGTAGGCGTTGTAGTAGTGGGTGCTCATTGTTGATGAAGACCCTCTAGAGTTGGGAGCAATCCTTTTTTTTGCACTCTTCTCACCTATATAGTTTAGTCCCACACAAGTAACAATAACAATGATATCTATGGACATGGAGTGAAGTGTTTATGGGATGATGTCCATTGATCATTAAGTTCCTTGTCCCTTGCTTACCAACAAGGAGTTTAGTGACTTCTTGAACTATTGCATAAGGTTGGAGTTGATTGCATTAGTCCTTGCCAAGAAATGAATATGAGTGAAGTTTGTTGACGGAGACACCCCTCAAGAACTCTCTAGTTCTACTTCTTTGGGACCCACATCAACTTGATGGGGATCCTTGGAGTTGAAGTTGCACTTGATGAAGTAGAGCTAGTGGTGGCCTTGGGAACCCACTTGACCATGGCTTCAGGTTCTTCTTCAAATGAGTCCATCTCCTCTTGCAGCTTGTCATTCCCTTTTATATTCTGGTCTTGTGGCAGAAGATCATGTTGATCTTGTGTTCCCTTAAAGAGAATAAAATCATACGTCTCCTTTTGGGTAACAAACTTCGTCTTGGGGTATTGATCTTCTTCCCATTCAACTCCATTGGCATTGAACTTTCGTTCAAAACCAACACCTTGGTTTCTCCGGTGCCATCCTTTCTTGCGTACAATCTCCTCAAATTTATTGCTTCCAGCAAGACTCTTCTAGACACCTTTCTCTATAATTCATTTCAATAAATCATGTTCTTGCTCAAGTGTAACTTGGCTAAGAGAATCATTAATGGAATCAATGGAACTACTAGAAGCAATATCTCTAGAATTAGCATTTTTATTGTTGCTACTAGATTAAGAACCTTTCTTGCCCTTGTTACTAGTTTCCTGAGTTTTGACTTGTGGTACAAAAGTAGACAAGATTAGTCGTTTGGCAAGACAGTCTTCTTTCCATTGGTAGCTTTAAGAATCTCATGCTCTTGCTCTAAATTTAGCTTCTTGAAGCATAGCTTCTCATGAGTTCTTAAAAGCTCTCTATGATCTTCTTGAGTAGATTCCTTAGTTAAGCGCTCAATCTCATTCTTAGCGTCATCAAATGATTCATCTTGACTAGCATGCTTATTATCAAGTTCATTTTGACTCACATCACTAGGTTTATCAAAGAGCAAGTCACCATCTCCTAGTAAGTCATCCTAATCACTGTTAAAGTCGAAGTATTCAGAGTGTGATACCTTTGCGCCTTTGGCCATGAAGAAACTTCAATCCCTTCATTTTCGGAATCAAATAAATCACAGGAGTTGGAGGATATGAGTGCTAGTGTGGCAACACCTTCATCCTGACTATTGTTGGAGTTGGAGTGATAAATTCTCTCAGATCGGTTGTCAAATTCGGAGCCGAAGAGACATTCAATATCAATCATCTCTACTCATTCTCTTTTTTCGATGCGATGTCGGGGAACGTTGCATGGGAAAATTTCCTACGCTCACCAAGATCAATCTAGGATATGCACATCTACGAGAGCAGAGATTGTATATACATACCCTTGTAGATCGCTAAGCGAAAGCGTTAAAGAACATAGTAGATGTAGTGGTATGTCTTCGCGATCCAATCACGGTCCGTCCCACGAACTCCCAGTCAAGCGCCGAACAGACGGCACCTCCGCGTTCAACACACGTACAGCTCGATGACACATTAACCTTTTCAATCCATTGAGCGATGGTGAAGTAGCAGCCCAAGTCCTCCGGGAGCATGATGGCGTGGTGAGGTGGTGGTGATGGCAGCTCAGCACGGCTTCGCTGTGCATTATTTGGAGGAGAGGAACTATGAGAGAGAGGAGCAGCAGTGCCATTGCAAGTTGTCATGTTGCAGCCCTTTATCTACCCTCTCTATATACACAGGGAAGGGAGGACGGGATGGCATCCAAGGGTTACCTCCAGGGACCGGCGGCCAACAGGTGGGGCGGCAGCGGCTAGGGTTGGGGTGGCCCCTCCCACCTAGGTGCCTTGCACCCAAGTTGGGTTGACCGACGCCCTAGGGGTGAGGCCCTCTCCCTTGGCCGAGGTGGCTGAGGTATGGGCAGCGCCCAACCCTCTAGTGGGATGATGTGTCCCCTCTCCTTAGCCCATGAGCCCCGAACAATTGTCGGGGCCTCCCGAAACCCCTTTTAGTATTCCATCACTTCCTCGATATGCCCCGGAACACTTCTGGACTCCGATCACCTTCATCCTATATATCAATTTTCATCTCCGAACCATTCCAGAGTTCCTCGTCACATCTGAGTTCTCATCCGGGACTCTGAACAAGCTTCGTACAGCAATGCAATGATTTGACTATGCTTATATCATCACCAAACATTAAGTGTCTAGACCCTGCAGGTTCGAGAACTATGCGGACATGACGGAGACACTCTCCAGTTAATAACCAATAGCGGGCCTGGATTCCCATATTGGTTCGAACATATTCTACGAAGATCTTTATCTGTCGAACCTCGATGTTAAGGATTCAATCAATCCCGTATACAATTCCCTTTGTCCATCGGTATGTTACTTGCCCGAGATTCGATCGTCAGTATCTCCATACCTAGTTCAATCTAGTTACCGGCAAGTATCATTACTCGTTCCGTAATACAAGATCCTATGGCTAAATCTTTAGTCACATTGCTTGCAAACTCATCGGGATGTTGTATTACCGAGTGGGCCGTGAGATACCTATCTATCACACGGAGTGACAAATCCCACTTGATCCATGCCAACTCAACAAACACCCTCGGAGATACCTATAGATCACATTTATAATCACCTAGTTACATTGAAATATTTTATACGTACACACAAGGTACTCCTATGGTGTGAGTGAGTTGCAAGATCTCATGGACATAGGAACACATACTTGACATGCAAAAAACAATAACAATAAACTGACACGGTCATATGCTAGATTCATAGTTTGGGTCTTATCCATCACATCATTCTCCTAATGATGTGATCCCGTTATCAAATGACAACTCATGTCTATGGCGAGGAAACCTTGACCATATTTGAACAACGAGCGAGCCCATTACAGGCTCACTAGGGACAGTGTGTCTCTATGTATCCACACATGTATTTGAGTTTCCAATCAATACAATCTTGCATGGATAATAAACGATTATGATGAACATGGAAATATAATAGTAATCACTTTATTATTGACTCTAGGACATATTTTCAACAGTCTCCCACTTGCACTAGAGTCAATAATCTTGCTCACATCACTATGTGACTTACATTGTAATGAATCTAACACCCATACAGTTCTGGTGTTGATCATGTTTCGCTCGTGGAAGAGGCTTAGTCAACGGGTCTGCAACATTCAGATCCATGTGCACTTTGCAAATATTTATGTCCTCCTCCTTGATGTAATCATGGATGGAATTGAAGCATCTCTTTATGTGTGTGGTCCTCTTGTGAAACGTTGGTTACTTGGCCAGAGCAATGACACCAGTGTTGTCAGACTCATTCGATCCAGTGCACCGGGCACAACTCCAAGATTTGTCATGAACTCCTTCATCCAAACACCTTCTTTAGCCGCCTCTGAGGCAGCTATGTACTCCGCTTCACATGTAGAATCAGCTACCACGCTTTGCTTGGAACTGCACCAGCTTACCGCTCCCCCACTGAGAATAAATACGTATTCGGTTTGAGACTTAGAGTCATCCAGATCAGTGTCAAACCTTGGATCGATGTAACCCTTTACGACGAGCTCTTGATCACCTCGATAAACGATAAAGATTTCCTTAGTCCTTGTCAGGTACTTCAACATACTCTTGACCGCTGTCCAGTGTTCCATTCATGGATCACTTTGGAACCTTCCCGCCATACTTATGGCAAGGCTGACATCAGGTCTTGTGCACATCATTGCATACATGATAGAGCCTATGGCAGAAGCATAGGGGACGATACTCATATTTTCTGTATATTCTGCAGTCACTGGGAATTGAGTCTTACTCAACTTCACACCTTGCAATACACGCAAGAACCCTTTCCCTTTTGAACTTCTTCAAAACTTTGTCAAGGTATGTGCTCTGTGAAAGTCCTATCAAGCGTCTCGATCTATCTCTATAGATCTTGATGTCCGATATATAAGAAGATTCTCCTAGGCCCTTCATTTAAAAACTCTTATTAAAATAGTATTTTCCACTTCCGAAAAATTATATATTGTTTCCAATCATTAATATGTCATCCACATATAATATTAGAAACGCTATAGAGATCCCACTCACTTTCTTGTAAATACCATCTTCCTACTCTACATCACCAATGACAAAAACTTGTAACACAAGAAAACAATCTCTTCAGCAATCCTCATCATCACTTATGAGTACCCAAGCAATACAATAGCCAAAGGCAGAAGTAGGATCCTACCTCCTCTTAGAGGGCTCAAACCTGGTTAAATCGCTCGTCTCATGCCTTACCATCTCGATCCTATGCTCTCACCCCTCCGAACAAATACATTGTGGCGCGACATAACTCTCAATCTCAAGAGCATACAAATGTGTGGTGGGACTACACATCAAGATAAAATCATTGCAGCTGTACTAGAAAT